>NW_015163621.1:933768-965634 GCF_001447785.1 Gekko japonicus
ATTCAGATTTTACGATAAACTGTGGCTTGCCCAACAAAACCTGGTTAGTACATCAGACATCAATAATAAATCCCAGTTTGTGATTGAACACCTCACTCCTGTCTGCTTTTTGCCTTTCTGCCACCTCCTAGCAAGGAAGTCATCTTCCTTATACAGCCACAGGTATGGCCAATGGCTGTGAGGGGTGGTGGTGCTCAACAAAATGTGGCTTGTGAATTCTAGCGTTGTAACAAACCACAGGTGTTACAGCCTACGGCTAACAAATCTGCTACAGCTCGTAATCTGAGACCTGGTTTGGTGCCAACCATCCAAACATCACAGCTAACTAGAGTTTGATCAAAATCATGGTTTAATTTTGACATGGGCATATAATCTAAGATTTAAGGAAAGATGGAAACACGTGAAGCTGCCTTATACTGAGTCAGGACATTGGTCTACCAAGGTCAGTATTGTCTACTCAGACTGGCAGCAGCTCTCCAGGGTCTCAGGCAGAGGTCATTCACATCACCTACTGCCAGATCTTCTTAACTGGAGATACCAGGGATTGAACCGGGGACCTTTTGCATGCCAAACAGATGCTCTAACACTCAGCCCCTCCCTCCCAAATGAAAAAAAAAGGGCAGGATCCAAGCAACTGATGAACATTGCTGGAGAACAACACAGCCTGTTGCTCAGGCAGGAGACCCAGAACTATCCCAGCACCATTATGGATGAAGCCTGAAAGCTGCCTGGAATCCAAAGAGGAGTTGTTATCCGCTGTCTTATTGTTGCAGCTATTTTCGCTCTCAGCTTGCTGAAACTTTAATAGGAGCTGTTCATTTTGCTTAGATGTTGTGGCTGCGTCTCTGGCAGATGCCTCCAAATTAATCCGGCTTGTGAATTGCAAATTAACGGCTGGAACACATGAAGTGCTCTGTGTTGTTGAGCCATTAATATGATATCAGGATGTTATGTCAGAAAATGATGATAATTAAGGACCTGGCGTGGTAACCTTGAAGGACACTTGGGTGAGCAATTCCCTTGCAGTCAACGGGGCTGCTTGCATGATGAAGGACTCCTCAAGCCAAGTGGGCCTTTCAGTGTCAGACCTTCATTAATTAAACACAAATTTCCTAGAATTTGTTAAAGAACCTATTAGCAATCAGGCTAAATTGATATTTATCACCACTACGACTCAGCTTCCACGGCAGAATAATTAAATTTGATGACTACTATCAGATGAGGGTTGGGCTCTCCCCCCCCCTTTAAGTTCCATTTTGCATGTTTTAAAAACAGGTGAAATGTTTCAATATCTACCTGGTGCTTTTAAAGAAGCAGAGCCAGTTTGGTGTAGTGAGAGCCAGTTTGGTGTAGTGGTTAAGAGTGCATTCTCTAATCTGGGAGAACTGGGTTTGATTCCCCACTCCTCCACATGTAGCTGCTGGCATGACCTTGGGTCAGTCACAAGTTCTTTCAGAGCTGTTCTCTCACAAGCAGTCCTTGAAAGAGCTCTCTCAGCCCCACCTACCTCACCGGGTGTCTGTTGTGGGAAGGGGAAGGAATTGTAAGCCGCTCTGAGACTCCTTCGGGTAGTGAAGGATGGGGCATAAATTCCACCTCTTCTCTTTTTCTTTTCTTCTTCTCTCTCTGTACTGCCAATGGTGGGGACTTTCACACATACTAAATAATGCAGTTTGCAAGTGGATTTTGCCATTTCACACAGTAAAATCCAGTTGCAATGTGCACTGAAAGTGGATTGAAAGGGCATTGTTTAGTATGTATGAAAGCACCTGTTGTTTTGTATGACGGTCACTAAAAGCCGATGACTTCTGAAATAGGGCTAGGTTCTGGCACTATTGCACATATGCTAAATCTTATTTATTTCTGTTGAGTTGATGGCACACTGGCATGGATCCTGCAGTCCACTTTGGCTGGCACAAAAGTTATTACATTAACAGAAGCAGCTTTTTAAAAAGTTGAGGTACCCTGTTCTGCAAAGAACCCCCACCCCCGTATCCAAAGAGCTATTTCTGCATGTGCAAGATACAGCGTTAGCACTTAGAATGTTGGCATAAATGCTATAACTTAAATGAAAAATCCCGATGAAGAATGGTATTTCAAAACAGGGCAAGTGCTTGTGACTGTGCACGGATCGGGCTGTGACCAGTGCTACCACTTGTGCAATGATCCTCGCAATAACAAAACATCACTTAGCTGGGAATGAACTCTGATGATGTTTTGTTGAATGGGCACCACTACATCTGTCAAGTACCAGAAGAAATATGAAAACAAGAGCCAGCCAAAGACTACCTGACATGGGGATGAGCAGATGTCCCCCTTTCCTCTGTTGTTGTTGCTGCTGCTGTGAGACTTGGGCTCTGCTTCTCCTCCTTTCCAGTACATTTTGCGGTGCGCATGGTCCACCAGTTTTCAGTCTGCATCTTTTCCCTTTCCTCCTGGGTCATTGATGCACATGACTGCCCATGCGCATTGATTTTAAAAAACCACGCAAAAAAGATGTGATTGCAGGACAGGTGGGGTGTTCCGACTCCGGCCGCTTAAATGTATGTATTTGTTTTAGAACTTCTCTGTAATCTTCCTTCTCGCACAGCACAAGGCAGTGTCTAAAACAGAAGAATGACGTGGCTTGAAACCAAGAACTGAAAGAGGCAGGTGGATGTTCTCCAGAAGTGGGACTGACAGTTCTATGGCCATTCTGACCACCACAAATAACCTACCCTCCTCTACCCCATAGCTTCCCAGCGTGTTTTCTGTGGGTTTGTGAATTAGCTGATTCTGCAACATAGAAATTAGGGGTTGGATCCCACAGTGTTTCCACTGTTGGAAGGATTTCCATCAGCAGAACATGGCTTCCCCCTCCTCCTCCTCCTCCTTGTGGTCTGTTAAGTTATTACACTTAACCACTACACCAAAGATGGTTTGAAGTCTAAGCTGTCTCTGGAGCAAAAATTAGAAGAAAACATTTCCAACTAAATCACCTGATTCAACATCTTAGTATATCTGCAATAATAAAAGAACCCTTAGGTTATTGAAATACTGTCTGGTTGCTGTATCAGCTCTTCCCCAGTTTGATATTTAAGTGCTGTGAGAATTAATACAACTCAGTATGTCATTCTGATCCAGGTAATAGGCACACGGAAACTGTGCAACTGTGCCCTTTTGACAATAATTGGGTAATGCCAAAAGTTGCCTAATTTCAACAAACAGAATTCTCCCTGGATTTTTGGAGTTTTGAGCTACCTGGTCTTGCTTCGGAAGTGAAGTGGATACATTAGCCATTGTTTCTGCTTGGATTTCCAAAATATTTCAAAATAGTATTGCAGAGTTTGCCACAGTTTTTAGTTCCTTCCTCCCATTTGCATCTTTCACCCATTCTACATCACTGGTATTGCAAAATAGCAATCAACATGCGATCAAACCAGCAACTCTGTTAAGAGTCTTTTCGTTCTGTTTACAAATGCATGGGAGCTTGTGTGCATAGATCAGTAAAACACTACACCAAAAGAATCTTGAGACATTTACATATCCAATCACATCAAGATCATTTGTTTGTTTGTTTTACAGTGTTTGCAGAGCTGTATTAGTAACAGTGGGAAGATACAAATATGCTGAAGGGAATGAAAACTTCAGCACATTGTGTCTGCTCGGTTCTGGAACAGAACAAGCAAGATCCAGTTATCCTTATTTGAGACGAGTAAAATCAGCAGAATAAACCTTGCATTATTTGCAGATCCTGATCTCTGATTCATTGTCATGCAATCCACTGGTTAAAATGTCAATAGTAAAATATGTATGTTATTGAATTCTACCAATAAGCCAATTTGGCATGGTTTGGTCTTTCTTCTGTTTTGCGTGCTCCTCTGAAGACAGAACTATGTGTTGTCATTATCCCTCCCCTTTTAACAGAATGCAGCACTGTAAACTCTAAATTTGCCGGAGTGGGGCTACTTAAATCTTTCCCAAATGGCATTTCTCCCCTTAAAATTGCCCCCCCCCCAAAAAAACCCCTGCTTTTACCCATACTGTAGAAGTAACGACACTAGATTTCCCACGGGAAGGGTAAAAGCAGCTTGGTAGTGGTGATTTTTAGCTGGGAAAATGGCATGAGGAGGGAAATGGATTAAATAGCCTTTGCTCCGGGCCATCCCCTGAAGAATCACCACCCACACAGCTGCAGACTTCTGCTTTAAAAAAAGGTCAGGGAAAATAATTTCAGGACTATACACGCAAGCTCTAGTTTCACCCTTAAACTGACCCCACAACAGGGAAAAGACTATCCTGAACTCCCTTTCCACGGTGACCGTCATGTTTCAAGAAATGAACATTTTTGCATCTCTGGATAGATTTGCATGAATAGCCACTGCATGCCAAGAAAGAGGTTAATTGCAACAGCTATTATGTATGGGAGTCTTAGGATATAGAAAGCCTCACCCAGGAGGAAAGCATCGTGTGCCAAATCCCTTCCGAACTGCTGATGTGATCGCTAACGACTGCCTTGCAAAGGTTCCAGAGTGCAGTTCTGAAACTGTTCACACATCGGAACAGTGTTTGCAAATAGACAAATGGTACGACAATTTTAGAGCTTGCCTGTTTGGGCTTTCAAGCTGTTTGGCTGGCTGCACAATCTTTTTGTGTGCTCAGCTTGCACGGCAGGGGTGGGGGACTTTTTTCCCCCACTCGAAATTTGAGTTGCCCATGGACAAAAATGGTGTTGAAATTATGTACTCCCGCAAAATATTGGCAACAAGTCTTCTGTCCCTCAGCCTCCCCCCCCCCCAACAAAGGCCCCTGCCACACACACGGCAGGGGATAAGTCGCTCAAAGCGCGGCTTTTAAAAGCCGCACCAAAGTTGAGACGCCGCGGCGGGATCCCACGATCCCCTGGGCCGTGGCGCCTTTTCTCCCCGGCATGATCAGATGCCGGGGAGAAAACACAGTTCAGACGGGGAGCCTGCCGAACTGCACATGTCGGAGCAGGTGCAGTTCGGCTAGGAGCCGGGGATGAGCCGGCGCAAAGACGCGCCGGCGATTCAACGGCCCGGCTTGCGGCGCTTCAAGCAGAAGAACCACCCAGGTAGGTGGTTCTTTGTAGTGCGGGTTTTCTGGCGGAAAGGACAGATCGGGGACGGGCAGGCAACGCTTCCCAGATGTTGCCGTGGGATCGTGCCCGTTTGCTCTGCCCCCGATCCGTCCCGCTCCCGGCCCAAAACCTCTAGTGTGAACAGGACCAAAATTAGCCTTTCACTACTTGCCCCAGTCTAGCAAGAAGGTTTCTGTGTGTGCAGCTGATACAATATGTATTTGGGTGTGTACATCTGCACCCACCTTCTCATGCTCCGGGCTACCTCATGTATTTACTGTATCTGTAGTCCCCCTTTCACACAGAGCCTCAAGGTGGATTACATAGTAATCCATTAATAGACACTAAAATGGCTGCATGCGTTTTGTGGGGGAGGCAGGCATTGAGGGGCGTACAGGTCCCTTGGTAGTTGCATATTGCTGGAGCTGGGGGCTGGACTCACAAGACCTTCTGAAAACTGATTCTTTCCTTTCTCAAGTTATTTATTTATTTATTTATATTTACATAATGTTTGTGAACATTCTGTGACATCACAGCAACAGCAGACGGGCAGCTGGAGGGCGGGCAGAATGCACGTTTTGTACTGCCAGCCTAAGCAGAGATGCACTTGTCTAAGTCCATTGAAGTCAATGAGCCTGGAAGGCTGTAACTCTGCTTAGGGCTGCTCCAGGTCTGTCTTCTTAGCACACAGTTTTCAATGTCCTGTACTGAGTGTTTGTTTTCTTGTGAAAATCATTGCTCAAAATGAATGTAAGTGTTCAGCTTCCCGTTAGAGCTACCGAAACGCTGATTTGGGCTGTTTCTGTGGTCTTCTTTTCCTGTCGGTAGCAAAGCCCTTGTCATGTTTGGGTTTTTTTTTTTCTCTCTCTCTCTCTCTCTTTGACTTCTTCGGCTCCAAATGCTAAAGGTCCTTTTTTTTTCTCCCCCTTTCTGCAGAGAGCGGGCGACACAGTCGGTGGAGACTCTGAAAGGTAACTCGCTTTGCCTTCTTGCTTTTGGAACGTATTTATAGACCTGTTGCCAGCTGTATTAATTAGAGCTTTGAAAATTTGGTTGTGATTTTCGGTCTCCGCAGAACTTCAGTGCTTGTGAGAGAATGTGAATAAGGTGCCAGATTGCAGGCAGGAGATAATTAGCACGGTTCAAAACATCACTTGACCGAGCCACCTGATGATTGTGCGAGGGAGAACGAGGACAGGAGTGAAACCATTAAAGGGGCCTTATTCTTTTAAAACGTGAAAATCGCTTTCGGCTGGAAGGAAAAGGTGTAATGAGAATGTTAAGAGGGAGCACATGAAAACCTGCTTCTTCCGCTCTGAATACCATTCATCTGTCTATCTTTTTTTTCTTTCTTTCGAGGGTTTCTGTTAACAAAAACACTTGTGACATGAGATATGCCGCCTAACATTTTAATCACCTTGTTTTGGAAAGAGCGAGAATATAAAATAAAAAATCCTTTCTGTAAACAGGTGGGTTTAATGTCCTCAAAATCCTAAACATGACCTCCCAGTGTCACGCGTCGCTCTTCATTCAGTATGTCTGTTTTGGTTCCTTGGTACAGGGGCTCATGAGGCTCAGCTCCTGGTGTAAATTGGATGGTGTCTGTCTTTTAATTTTTTTCATGCAGTATTGAGCCTTTGTTTCCTGTAGGGCTATGGGCTGTCTGGAATCTTTACCTAAAATTACCGATCTCAAGGAAGTCAGAAAGCAACAGGTCCAACTGTTTTGGAACCAGACCCACCAGTACGGGGGCCAGCTCTGGGTTGAGAAACCCCTGGAGATTTGGATGGGTGGAGCCTAAGGAGGGTAGTTTTGGGGAGGGAATTTGCTCAGTGCGTATAATGCCATAGAGTCCACCTTCCAGAGCAGCCATTTTCTCCAGGGGAACTGATCCCTGTGTAACCTGGAGACCAGTTGTAATTCTGGGAGATCTCCAGCCACCAACTGGAGACTGGCAACCATACCCACCAGCATTCCATAAAAATGTGCCCCTCTTTTCACCTAGCCCCCCCACCCCTATTTTCATAAGGAGGATCACTTCTTGAACACTGCAGTCCTTCCTGATTTTATTCTAGGGACTCTAGGAAGGGAGCTGAGCCCTGAAGAATGACAACTTTGGTAACTCGTACTCAGGGGTCTTGTTGTAGAAAAAGAGCTGCCGGAGCTCATTAGCATAACTCATTAGCATAACTTATTTGCATATGCCACGCCCCCTGACATCACCGGAAGTGACAGAAGGCCACACCCCCTGACATCACCGGAAGTGTGTCAGAAGGCCCGGCTACTTACCCTCCTGCTTCATCCTCATTCCCAAACGGAATGAGGATCGAAGCAGAGGGCGGGGTAAAGAAGGCGGCGGGGCTTCACCACGTGACCGCCCCGCCCCCTAGAGGTTCTCTTCCGGAGCTCCGTACCTGAGAGCTCCCCCCCGACTAGAGTGTAACTCGTACTAACCAAATATTAACTAGGCATCCCCAGGAGACAGAAATCAGGACACTGATTTATCGGGGACCCTATTTTGTCGCTCTGTCACACACACACACAGCGCTTGCATTCTCTAGCCGTTGGTACTGTTCTGGGCTACCCCCGAGTTATTCTCTCACCCATGCTTAGCGTGTGCCAAACAGGAACATTCAGCCACATGTGTGGCTGGCCCTGCTTTCACATCTATCTTCCTGGCTGTCACTGAAGATAGCCTTTCCTCCACTCAGAGGTTGGCTGCCTCAGGTATGTCTGCGTTCTGTCACGTGCCTGGCTTGGCTCGTTCTGTCTTGGAATGGTGACTGGCGTTCTGCGTTAAGCGCACAGTGTTCTAATCAGAGATGTAGAGATGTGTGGTTTTCAGATTCCAGGGCAGTAATCTGCTGCAGCAAAAACAAACAGGAGGTTTGTGGCACCTTAAAGAGCAATGCATGTTTCTTCTAACATAAACCATCATGAATTAGAGCCCACTTTCCTCAAAGGCATGTAATGAGCCCTCACTTCCATTCTCCAGCAAAAGAACTTCAAAGGATTAGTGTAAAAATGCTGAATGGGAATTCATCGAGATATCACCTCCCAAGGACTTAAGGATGACCTGGAATTCTCCAGCCATGATAGTTCTGTGACACTAAAGAGGCTCTGTGATCAAATGTTACTGCTGTCATGAATACCACACTTGACCTTAGCCCAAAGGCCCAGAAGCTGAAAACTAATAAATTAAGAAGCAGTACGGGGTACAGAGAGCTATTGTAAATAGTCTCTAATTATCTTTGGTCCCGGTCACACGGGCAGGAAAATGCGGGGGGGAAACATGGCTGTTAGCCCCGGGGCTAAAAACCGCGCAGTTGCTCAAGTAAACCTACCGGTGGAGGTCCCGTGGTAGGGGGGAGGTGCCGATCACTCCACAGTCCTGCGGCGCGGCAAAGAAGCAAGGCACGGGGCAAATGGGGCTGGTTTTTTTTAAAAAAAACTCAAATGTGGCATGCTCCCTTGGGTGCTTGTGCGCATCCGTGGAGACTTTTTAAAAAAACAAACCTTTTTCCGAGGGGACATAGGCGGGCGCTGAAACTACCACCGGAAACGCGATCAGACATCCACCCTTGCCCCGCGGTTTCAGGAAACTAGTACCTCCGAGGTACTAGTTTTTTACCGCGCATCTTCCGCGGGAAGCCTTGGGTTCGCCATGGGAGCTCGATGCTTCCCAGATGTGGCGGTGAGATCACGCCCGGAAAATCTGCCTATCTTCCGTCCCTCTAGCGTGCCTAATGCTCCGTGTGACCGCAGCCATAGACTTTTACATAGTTGTATCTTGTCCTCTACTTCATGCATTTCAGGACCCTGCAGTTTACAAGCTCCCCAACCTCCCTTAATAACCTAAGATATGAATGTCTGCTTGATGAGGAGATTCACCAAACCAAGGGGGTCCTAGCCTGTGAAAGTTTATGCTAACATAAAAACTTGTTAGTTTATATGGTGCCATAAGACTTCTCTTTGTTTTGGACTAAATGCAGATTAATTTCAGCTATCTATGTATTGGAGAAGTGCCTGAATAATTTCGACATTCCTGTGAGCATGTCATTTGCCTTTTAATATAGGTTAGCCAGCGTATCTTCCCATTCTTGCATCTAATGATATCAGAGAGGCTTTGTTTCGTATATCTTCTAAAAGAGATTTCAACTTACAAACCAATCTCTGCCTTTATAAAAACATATACAATTAAATTTGAGGTCGATGCATTTTGACGGCCTGTCTGCCCTTCAGAGAGCTTCGCCTCACCCCTCTTTTGGACGGGCGGTACAGTCAATCATAGATCCATTAAAGCCGAAAGAAAAACATTTTGCTATCGAACGCTCAGGGCGTTATGTTACTTCTTACGGTCAATGTCAAAAGTTGAAAGCCAAAATGTAGGCTGCAATGGATGGTTTATCAGGCCAAGTTTTACTGTTAGCAGTCCTCTCAGATATTCAGGGCAGATTTTGAGCTAGCGGAGACCGGTGGCACAAATAATGCAAAATGCAAAAAAGATGTGGTAATCATTCTTGAAAAGCAATATTATCCCTGCACAGTTTTATGGGGGAGGAGGAAAGTTGTAGTGGTGAGAAATTTTGAATAAGAGGTTTCACCAATACCTTGTTATTTACTTAGATGCACTGTTCTGTGCTGCCTCTTTCAGAGGCTGGGCCAGAGACCCTCACTGCATGCAGGTGAGCGGGGGGGGGGGGGGGGAGAGAACAGCTACACTTATCTGCTAGTAACTTGCAAGACTTCTGGGACTACGTAAACTGTTCAAACCAAGCCAGGATAATCCTGAGCCTAATGGACAAGGAGCAGAGAAGCTTTTAGTTTTAAGTATTGCTATATTTCCTTTTCAAGCCAACTTGTCTGCCCTGAAGTGCTAAGAATAAACAGTTAAGAAAGCTGGATTATTTTGCTCCACTGTGCAATGCTAGGAATGGGGGCAGAATGACATTGCTTCTGGCAAAGACCCAGAACTGGTGTCATTCACTAATGTTGAGGTGACACTCTAGAATTTGGACAAAACTCTGTGATAAACCATAGAGTTTTGCCCAATTCCTAGAGCATTGTCTTGCTGGCAACCTGACTCCAGTTCCAGGTGTTCAGCGGAAGAGATCTTGTGCTGCTGGCTCTCAGTGGGCTGGCATGCAATGAAAAGGGGGAGGAGCAGTCTCTCTTTGAAGCTGGAGACTTGGTCTCCCTAATCTTGCCCTTCCTCCAAGGAACTCTTGGAGATCCCATTTTATCTGCTCATTTTAATGAGGAAGGTTAAACTAAGTGTTGGTAACTTGCCAAAGACTACTCAGCGAGTTTCTTGGATTTGAACCCAGTCTTCTTTCACTAAATTTAGGCAATGAGAACCAAGACATTTGGGACCTTTGGCCATGAGAGGCCCCATGGCAGTTTTCCCCTCTCACCATCTCTGCATCCCTGATCAGCATTGCCTGGAAGGTGCGGTGGATGGCTACCACCATACGCCTTGTCCTACATCTATTGGGATATTTGGTTGACATAGCAGAGTTTTGCCCAGTCATAGAAGCATGACACTGAGTGCAGTAAATAAATCTCCCAAAAAGTATATTGCTAAAATGGTAAACTTACATTTATTCAAGTAGATCCAGTTCACATTCAGGTTGCAGTCAAAAGAAAAGCAAGAAGCCTCATCTAAAGGGTATTTTCCCAGTCACAAATGGCCAGCTTGCCCGGCATCATGTATGAGAGACCTGCAGAGACATGTGTCTCCATGGAAAGCCATGTGAAGAGAGTGAGAAGACAAAAAGAGAGAGGAGGGGTCAGTGGGCAGCTCCCAGGTTAAGACAAAGAGCAGCATCCTGTTCAAGGAGGTAACACCTATACACACTTAAATTGATGTAGCGCCCCCCAATGTCCAGGGATTCTGAGTCACTCACTCCAACACTATCCTCCTTTCCCTACTATATGGAATCGTATCTGAGGAAGTGTGCACGCACACAAAAGCTCATACATTGAATAAAACTTTGTTGGTCTTAAAGGTGCCACTGGACTCAAACTTTGTTCTGGAGCTTCAGACCAACATGGCTGCCCACCGTGAACCTATCTTGAAAGAAACCATGTTTGTTTAGGAAGTTTGCATTAATAAGACACTGATAGGGACATTAGTAGGGCTGTAACTGGGTAGTAGAACATGCGCTTTGCTTGCAAATTCAGTCCCAAGTCTCTCCAGTGAAAATTTCAGGTGGGAAGAGCTGGGAAAGGCCTTCCTCTGCTGGAAATCCTGGAGAACTAGGCTAGTCAGAGCAGACGATAATGTACTCATTTGACTGATAGTCTGACACAACATTAAGCAGCATCATGTCTTAGCAGAGATCATTCCTTCAGAATGATGCAATTATTGGATTTCCAGTAGGGCTGCCAGGTCTCCTGGGGGGGCAGGGGTTCCCATGCTCAAAGGGCCCCCAACCCACCGGTCTGGATCCGGCTGGTGGGGGAACCCTACCCGTGAAGTGGCCAGATCGGGCCGATGTGCCCAGCGCGATGATGTCACCCAGGAGCAACGTCTTCATGCTGCGCATGTCGCCAGGCGACGCTCTAACAGTCACCCTGAAAACTCTGGTACCATAGAGTTTTCAGGGTGATTGCTAGAGCATCACCTGGTGACATGCCCAGCTTGATGACGTCACTTCTGGTTGATGTCATTGCGGCGCGCGCACATCACATGCTCATATGTCCCAGACTGGGACCAACGCTCCCTCGCTGCAGCCGGTAAGTCACTTGGCAACCCTAATTTCCGGTCTCCAAGTGGTGGCTGGAGGTCTCCTAGAATTACAAGTGGTCTCCGGGTAACAGAGATCATATGGCAGAAACGGCTGCTTTGGAAAGTAGACTCCATGGGATCATATCCCACTGAAGTCCCTCCTTTCCTCAAACCCCACACTCCGAAAGCTCCACCCCCAGAATCCCAGGGGATTTCCCAACCGAGAGCTCACAATGGTATGCAATGGCCAGACCTATGGCCAGAATGGTCCATTATGGCTATAGCAATGGTAAATCATTCTGCAGAGGCTATTTCCTGTAATGACCATATGATTGCCATACTGTGCGGTAGGTCTCTCCCACTCAAGGGCAAGGGAAATCCAATAGGCTATCAGAATCCGCTTTGTTTGTTCAGAGCTTTCCACTTCTCATTTTATATATTTAATGGGAAATCGAAATCGCCACCTTGAAGGGGCGTGCAGACCAAACAAACTCAGCCTTGTACTGTGAACAAATTCGAGTGGCCCTGCTGTGTTGTTTAAATGAAACAACTTTTCTTAAGCTCTCATTTTTTGCCCTAATTAACAGTGAGTGAACGGAAGAAATATTGGCACCACCATTACATAAATGTTTGCCCTTATTGTCAGCTTAATGCATTTATTTAAAGGACCTGTGTGCACATTTCAATCACTTGTCACTGGGTGGTTGTTCAAATGAACAGAGTCTCTTTGGGCTCATTTCTGAAGGCGGCAGTCGGAGCTTTATTAAGGTTTCTTTATAAGCAGCATGCCTTGAGAGATCATTTGGCTCAGCCGTACCTCCCAAGAGTCTCTCATTGTGAAGAGCGTGCCTTATTTCAGCCTGCCTTCGAAGCGGTCTGAAACATTCCATGCAAGTGTATGTCCAGTGCAAGGGAGATGAAGGCTGCTTTCGCACACGTTGGCTAATGCACTTTCAGTGCCCTTTTCGATCATTTGCAAATGCTCTTTCAGTGCACTTCAGCAATTATTTGCAGCAGAAAGTGTATCATCCGATGTGTCTGGAAACAGCCGAAGTTGCAGACATAATAATAATAATAATACTTTCAATTTATTAATCGCTTTCCCCAGTGGGCTCAAAGTGATTTACAGTTACACATTTTTTTAGACAGGGGACTATCAGTGTTCATAGGGGACAGGGAAGACAACATATATTCATTTGATTGCACACACCGTCACTGCACGGTGTAAACATCTTCTGGCTTGGCTCAGTCATTTTCCGAACGGCTGCTTGTCGACCAGGCTTCAGGACCCGTATGTCAATCGCCACACTGCCACCGCCTGACCGGAAACATCCACTGCAGGGATTTTTGTAGCCGAGAAGTTCTTCCGCCTTTTCCAAACCTCGACCAGGACGTCCCGACCGTGAGCTAACACCCTCCCACAAGGGAGATTGGCGTGCCCACCCTCTCTAAGGAGTGGTTCCCATTTTATCTATTCGCCGAAGCTTTCGAATCGCTGGGTGGACGATGAGCTGGTGACAACAGGCTGGCTGCTCTCACTAAGTGTTGGTTCTTACCTTTAAAGCTTGGGATCGGGATACTCAGGGACCACCTATTCTCGTATGCACCTGCTCATCAGTTAAGATCATCCTGTCATGTGTATCCCTGCTTTCTGAAGGCCTTTTCTGTGGCAATGGCTTGGCAATAACCTCCCTACGGAGCCTCATCTGGCTGTAGAGTTTTCATTTTCCAGGTGAGACCTGAAGATGTCCCAGAATTACAGCTCATCTCCAGACTACAGAGATCAGTTCCCCTGGACAAAATGGCTGCTTTAGAGGGTGGACTGTATGGCATTATACCCAATTGAGTCCCTCCCCTCCCCAAACCCTGCCCTCCCCGGGTTCCCTCTCCAGATCTCCAGATGTTTCCCAACCCAGAGTCGGAATCCCTATGTGGCACTGGGTCTAAGTTTTAGTTGCTGGGTAAAACTCTCTATTTGGTTAGACATGTGGCCGATCGTGCTGCTTTCGTTTTTAGTTGAACTGTTTTCATTGTCTCTTTTACCTTGCTGCTTTTATGCTGCTGCTTTGTGATTTCATTATTGCTATTAACCATTTTGTTGATTTTTATACTATTCTTTATTCTGATGTAGTTACTAACGTTACTCTAAGCCACTACAAACGTTTTAAAGAGAGCGCTGCTCATACACACATACACGCACAGACATATATACACATGCATACATAAATGAAATAAGTTCATGAAATAAGTTCATACAGAAATGAAATAAGTTCTCAACTAAATCTAGAGTCGCTAGGCAAGCCAGAGATTGCAGCTTTCTTTTTCAGTAGCACGGAAGAGAGCCTGCTGGTGTTGCGCCTCCTGCCCCTTTTTATTCCTGGTCAAGGTCATCAACACACACACACACCCCAGTCAGTGAAAAATTAAAATCTCACATCAGCAGAAGGAAGAGGAAGATAAGCAAAGATCACCAGGGGTCATCTCGCCTAGTGTTTAGACATGGTTCATGGTAAAACTGCAATTTCAGAGTTATAACCTGGCAACCTAAGCAGAACCCACTGGTGGGAAGAGGCTGCAGTGGACCTGCTTACACTAAAATAGCAGAGCTGAGGCACGGCTCAGTGGTAGAGCCTGTGCTTAGCATACAGAAAGTCCCAGGTTCAATCCCCGGCATCCCCAATTAAAAGGACCAGGCTGTAGGTGATGTGGACCTCAGCATGAGAGCCTGGAGAGCCGCTGCGGGTCTGGGTAAATACTGAGCTTGATGGACCAATAGTCTCATTCAATGCTCCCTCTAAGCTGTGGAGTCTTGGGAGCAAAAATTCAACTTTGTGAGCTACTGGCATTAAAGTTGTGAGCAAGCTATTTGGCTACTGCATAAATCAGCTTGCTTTGGAGCCGTCCTTCCTGAGCTAAGACAAAAATGTGTGAGCCAGAGGCTAAAAAACTGTGAGCTAGCTCACACTAACTCAGCTTAGAGGGAACACTGGTCTCATTGGGTATAAGGCAGCTTCATGTGTCCATTCCTGTGCTGCTGTGTGCCCGTGTGGCCTGCACGTGTGCAAAGAATAATACAAGAACTTGCCAGAGTAAGGAAGAACTAATTCTGCAGACTTTGTATAATCTTGCCCAAAAATAACCTTGCCCAAAATAAGCAGAGAAGGGTTCAATTCAGACATGTTAACTATCACCCTCCCTGAAGCTTTGTGGTTAATTTATTATAAGTTAACTATCATCTCCACCCCCTTTAGCCAATGACCCTCATTCTGGGAGGGTGCTTAAAAAGAAGAAAAGTTGACATTTATTTAAGGTACAAGCAGGTACAATTTTTTCAGAGTCAAAAAAAAAAAGCTCTTCTCCTTCACCTTTTTATGTTACTGACAGTTAGGATTGGAGGGCAGGGACACGGGCTGTGTGATGACGGCAGTGTTGCCAACATCACTACATCACTTTTGAGTACAACAGTTGCAAAACCACGGAGTTGATGGCAGTTCCTAGCGGTACCTGTTGTCACTTCCGGACTGTACCCGGTACTGATGTACACGCACAGAGCACGCCAGCAGGTGTCAAAAGATTCCCCCCCCCCCGCTACCTCTAGGAGTGGTGGCGGGCACTAGAGACAAGTGGTGGAAAGCCTCCTGCCGTAGTGGGAGGCCTGGCAACCCTGCTGAGAGCAGCAGTAAACAGACACTAAAACAACTACAATATACATAGATTCAGGTGGCGTAGCCATGTTGGTCTGAAGTCCAGTGGCACCTTTAAGTGCGCTTGCACATGAACGCTTATGCCGTGAATAAAACTTTGTTGGTCTTAAAGGTGCCACTGACTCATACTTTGTACCAGGGGTTTTTTTGTAGAAAAAAACCCAGCAGGAACTCATTAGCATAATAGCCCATACCCAACAGCCGAAACACATTAACATATTAGGCCACACCCCTGACCGTGCAGCTCATTAGCATATTAGGCCACACCCCATGCTTTCCCTTGGCTTGCCCAGGCGCCCTGTGGCTGCGGGGAGCCCAGGCAAGCCGACCCTTGGAGTTGCCGGGTGGGGGTCGCTCTCCAGGCCTTCCCTCTGTAGCCACGCATGCAGAGATTTTGACTGTAGTGGGTGTGACCAACTCTGAAGCCAGCCAGAACTCCATTCCTGTGCGTTCCTGCCCCAAAATAGCCCTGCTTTGTACTAAAATATACATAACTGCTCAAAGTTGGAAACAGTACTGGGCTAGGATCCGGGAGACCCAGGTTCAAATCCCCACTTGCCATGGAAACTCTCTGGGTGACTTTGACCCATCACACCCTTTCAGCTTAGCTGACCTCGCGGGGTATTAGAGAGGATTGGAGGGGAGAGTAGCGTTATAAGCGCTACTGAGGAGAAAAGCGGGGTATAAATATGTCAATCCACCACTAGAGCATAATGGGCTTGTGGCCTAGGCCAGTTTCCCCTGGATCCTCCAGCCCCAGTAGGAAGTTGCCTTCTTGGGACCTGCGCCCTTCCTCTCATGCCATCAAGACTGCCTTTCTGCCATCGACTGAACAGTTTCCCTTTATTGTATGCCACAACACAAACTCCGCCATCTGGCTTAGGGATCCAGTCATCTGACCCCCAAGGACCACCCCAGCTCCATAGGGTCTTGCCATCCCAGCCTCAAAGCATGATCTTCGGTCTCTGGGCAACTTCTCTCACCCTGCCTGGGTAAAGGCCTTCTCCTCCCCTCTTCCACGTGGCCTGCCCTGGATGAATCTGTCTGCTTCTGGCCCTCTGGATCTTCAACTGCTGCTCTCAGAACTTGGACCTCCTGCCTGTGTAGGACTATATTAGCAGCCTCCAACCCTTCTGATCTTTGACTGTGGTTTCCGTTCTTGACCTTGGACTGTCTGTTTGCTCGGGACTGCATTTCTCACCTCTGTCAGGCAACAGCTGGCTCTCCTCCCCCGCAACCCAGAAACTGGAAGGGTCCCAATCCCACTTGGACCCTCTTTTGGGGACATCTCCATGGCAACTCCAGTATATGCTACAGTTTTTGTTTTTCTTTTACCATGGGCGATTCTGCGTCTAGCGTTTGCTCCACATTTTCTCAACTGGGAGGGAAAAGTGCATTTCAAAACCACATTCAGATACAGCAGGGCAATGTGCCACACTGACTGCAAAATCACCCCAGAATGGCCATAAGATGTCCATATATCTACGCAGAAGGTACCATAAAATCCGATGGTCAAAGGAAGTGAAAGCGGCATGGAGTGTGGAGGCTACCATAAAATCCGATGATCAAAGGAAGTGACAGCAGCGTGCAAGGCAGAGGGGAATTTCCGTTCCAACATGGGTTTCATAAAACAAAGGAGGGAAAAGCCAATGCAGAATCAGCCCATCAAGTCGCAGCCAACTGACAGCAATCCTGTAGGGTTTTCAAGGTGGTTTGCCATTGCCAGCCTCTGTGTAGCAACCCTGAACTTCCTTGGTGGGTGTCTCATTCAACTACTGCCCAGGGCCGACCCCACTTGCTTCCAAGATCTGATGGTGTCAGGCCAGTCTGGGCCATCCAAGTCGGAGCTTACAGACTACCCAAATGTGCTTAATTTATTCGGCGTACTAGTGCTAAGAACTAGGCACATGTTTCAAAGCATGCTTTAGAACCATACTCAGTTAAGGGAAAGCCCAGCAAAATGCCGCTTTTCTCTCTGTCCGCTACAAAATGCCCTGAGTCATTGGTATTTCAGTTTAGCAGCTTCCAGTCTGAAAAGCAGCAGGAACTAGAAAGGAGAAAGAGAGGTTTCTCGAGCACACTTGGGCTCCCTCCAGGCTGCTGACCCTGAAAGAACATCAGCTGTAGCCAAGTCAGCAGCAGGCCCGCTCTTCTGTTACCCAGAAATCTCAGATCAGAAGGCCTCGGAACAGACACTGTTACCGTCATGCTCCAGTGCTCAGACTGTGGTCTGGCTCCAACTGCTTTCCAGATTTGATCAAATGTCCAAATAGTTTCTGTTCCACACACTGCTGGACTTTCTGGGCTGTGTGGCATGTTGCAAAGGCCCTGCTAATGTAATTGCTGAGAATGCACGTGTGTGGAAGTCGTGGGCAATTGCCTGCAATGTCCTGCACTATTTGCTTTGCTCTGCTCTCATCAGTCAAGATGGATATGGTCCCCACTCTCACAAGCAGTCAGGGGCAGGATCGAAGCAGCTTTAGAGGCAACAGCAGGGGCAACCTGATGCATCTTTATTTACAAATATGCAGGGGGAAAGGGATAAAGCTGGATATAGCCCCAGCTTGTAACCTGGGCAGTCACCTAAGCGACTCCCCCAGTTTCAGACAACATCAGACAAAGTCTCAGCATCTCCTTTACCTCCTCCAACCGGCAACTATTTCGTACACTCAAACACACAACTCCCCCTCTTCAGCAGACGAGCCGGCCCCTTTTCCAAGTCTAATGGGTTTTTCATCCAAAAACACAGAGAAACACATTTTCAGGAGACCGTCTCATAAGCATCACCTCCCATTAGCCACCTGTTCTAGCCTATTGATCAGCAAACCTCCTGAGAAAACTGTAATCAGTCCAAACCCTGTTTCTGACTCGATGTGTTGTTTGGCCCTCTTGGGCCAGAATCCTGTTAATGAACACCTTCCCTTTGCTGTACTTCATTAATTGTGAGAGATGCAGGGTGAGAGCAGCTCTATTTACTTATTTAGATATTTATACTCAACTTTTCCCAACTCCCTACTGGGACCCAAAGTAGCTTATAGTGTCATTCTCCTCTACTCCATTTGATCCTCACTGGCAGCAGGGGTCATTTCCTGCAGGAGCGCACAGGAGCAGAGCTCCAGCAGTAAAGAGCCCAGGGGGCGGGCAGATGCAACAAGCCCCACCCCCTGCTCCCAGCAGCCCTCAGTCAGAGCAAGAAGCAGCCAGGTAAGTTGCAGGGGCCCCCCCAGCTCCCCAGCCCAAAACAGTCCAGTGGCATCTTTAAGACCAAGTTTTATTCAGGTACAAGCTCTCCCTCCTCTGCAAGGACAGATTTGCACCAGTGTTCCCTCTAAGCTGACTTAGTGTTAGCTAGGTCACAGTTCTTTAGTCTCCAGCTCATACATTTTTGTCTTAGCTCAAGAAGGATGGCTTCAGAGAAAACTAATTTATGCAGTAGCCAAATCGCTTGCTCACAGCTTTAAAGCCAGCAACTCACAAAGTATAATTTTTCCTCACAAGACTCCACAGCTTAGAGGGAGCATTGATTGCATGTCCCCCCCTCCCGATAGCTAGCAATCCAAGACAATCCAGTGGAGCCTGAGCGGTGGGTGTTGCCTTCTGACACACTTCCAGTGATGTCAGGGGGTGTGGCATATGCAAATAAGTTGTGCTAATGAGTTATGCTAATGAGCTCTTGCACCTCTTTTTCTACGAAATGACCCCTGACTGGCAGCAACCAGGGGGTTGGGGTAGGTTAGGCTTAGGGATGAGCAAGAACCAGGAAAATATGGTTTGTAACATTCATGGCATGCCTGGTTCACAAACCACAAACCATCACGAATGTTTAAGAGCGAAATGAACTGGTTTGGTTCATCAGGTTTGTGAAATCGTAGAATCCCCCCCTCCTGGTGTGCTAGAGACACCAAATTCACAGAGGATCTCCAACTGACACTCCTCTACCTGTCCCCCAAGTTTGGTAAGGATTGGTTTTATGGCATCCGAGTTACAGCCCCCCCCCCCCGAAGGTGCCTCTATCCTCCATTGTTTCCAATAGAGGGAAAGAACAGCAAAAAAGCAAGGGCAATAGAAGCCCTGCAGAACAGAATCAATGTCCCAGAAAATCTCTGCAGTAGATGCTGAAGGTGGGGGGCATTTTTGCAATTCCAGCAGAACTAGTGCCACTGTGGCAGTGCAAACCCAACAGGACTAAGGTCAAACTAGAGAATCTCTGCAGTAGAAACTGAAGGGGGGGCATTTTTGCAAGCCCAGCAGCACCAGGACAATGCACAGAGTGCCCAGTAGTATCAGTGCAAACACAGAGTCACAAATCCAAGCAAGGGGCGGGTGGGATTTTGCAAACTCTGTGCAAGAAAATGAGAAATGAACACAAAGAAGGCTGGGGGGGGGCTTGAAACTAACTTGACTAGTTTGAAATAGACAATAGTGTTTCCAAGGCTGGAGAATTCCACCCCCCTTGCTTTGAAGTTTGGTAAACATTTTGTTTGAGCAGAGACAGTCTTTCCGGAAATGTATCAATTTATGAACCTCCATTAATTGCTTGAAAGTTTGTGGAACGTTTGTGCCAGTTGACCTGCCATGAACTTCAGTTTGCGAACCACGAACCAGCCATTAATTCATCATGAACTTTAGTCATGAGCTGATTTGTGCCCATCCCTAGTTAGGCTAAGAAAGACTGGCCAGGAGGCAACATCAGGGAAAGGCCTTAGCTTCTATGCCCTGTTGTTGGTCCTCCAGAGGAACTGGTTGGCCACTGTATAAGACAGAATGCTGGACTCAATGAACCACTGGTCTGATCCAGCAGGGCTCTTCTTGTGTTCTTGTGGCCCAAGGTTGTCCAGCAAGGTTTCATAGCAGAGTCAGGATTTGAACTTGGGTCTCCCAATCCTATTACACTAACCATTACACCACATTGTCTTTGGGTTACTGTGGTACTTGCCGATTGGAGCCATGCAAACAAGGAATTCTTTATGTCTTTGTATATAGCATTATGTCAAATATGGACACATTGATTACCCCAGTGGGCAAATGCATGACCTTCCAATGTGTGGTAGCCACATTTCCTCAGTGTTTTGGGCCAGTGGCCTGGTTGGTGGTTGAATAGACATTGCAGCAGGAAATCTGTCTATGTGGAGCAGCTCCATCTGTATTACTGATGTAAAATAAAGTTGTCAGTTCAATTTAGACTTTAAAAAATGCAAGTCCTTTTGTTGCCGTCGTTGTAATGTGATCGTTTTCTTTATCCTACTTGTTCCTTGCTCCCATTGCTTTCAATGACCGACACGTTTCCATCTGTGTAACTTTCCTCCCATCTAGTCGGGATGCAATTCTCAGGGACGGCAGCCCTTGCCCAAGAAATCTTCCCAGATGGATTGAAGGCAGAACAGAGAAAAGATCCCTGTTTAACAGGCAATTAAAATTCCCACTTGCCGATCAGCCAGAGGCAGATGGAAAGAAGAAAGTGGGCATCAGTACTGAGCCCTTTTTCTAAGCCTGTTTATTCCTGCTGCTTTTCCTGATAGGTTCAGTCAGTGTCCTGGCTTACAGCTCGAGCTAATCCAATCCAATTTTGCTCTGTATCTTGTTTAGTGAGATGCAGCCAGCACTTTTATATTTTGGCTTATAGGGGCAATCTCTGCCCCCCCCGTATGAATATATCTCCAAATGTAGCGCAAGAAGTGCTGCATCCATTCTTTCACTTTCATATGTCTTCCATAAAATATCAGTCAAGCTCTGAAAAGATGGAGAAGACTGAATCTTAGAGACCATCTTTAGTACTCCCAAAAAGCAATGTGATTATTCATACGTATGTTCGCTGAGCCCTCATGTTCACCTGCTTTTCCTACAAGGAGGGTACGCCTTTGTACAAAAGGAATTAAAAAAAACACCTTGCACGTGACAGTTCAACTCTGATATAAGAACATAAGAGACGCCAATGTTGGATCAGGCCAAAGGCCCATCCAGTCCAACACTCTGTATCACAAAGTGGCCAGAAATACCAGTGCCATCAGGAGGTCCACCAGTGGGGCCAGGACATTAGAAGCCCTCCCACTGTTGACCCCCCCCCCCAAGCACCAAAAAGACAGACCATCACTTGCCCCAGAGTCCCTATCTATACCTTGTGGCTAATAGCCACTGATGGACCTCTGCTGCATATGCTTATCCAATTCCCTTTTGAAGCCGTCCATGCTTGTAGCCGCCACCACTTCCTGTGGCAGTGAATTCCAAGTGTTCATCACTCTTTGGGTGAAGAAGTGCTTCCTTTTATCCGTCCTAACCCAACCGCTCAGCAATTTCATTGAGTGCCCACGAGTTCTTATATTGCGAGAAAGGGAGAAAAGATTTCCCTACCTGCTCTATCCCATGCATAATCTTGTAAACCTCGATCATGTCACCCCTCAGTCGTCGTTTCTCCAAGCTAAGGATATACGTGTATAGATTTCCATTCCCAGGCTGCTTCCACACAAGGGTTTTTCCGTGCATGGAAAGCAGGAAGCCCATGTCACTATGGGAAAGGGCAAAGCTCTGTTTTCAAAATTAGAAATGGGATAGGGTAGGCAAATTCTTGAGGATATGGGGTTGGAGCCTGGGGAGGGCAGGGTTTGGAGGGGGGGCCTCAGAGGGGCATAATGCCATAAAGTCCGCCCTCCAACGCAGTCATTTTCTCCAGGGGAACTGATCTCTGTAGCCTGGCGGTTAGTTGTAATAGCGGGAGATGCCACCTGGAGACTGGCAACCCTATAATGGGAACTGGTCGCAGGGCTCCACCCCCCAGTGAGCTTCCCTGAGCTGCTAGAGCCTGGTTTGTTTGAGAAAGTGTGGGAGGAATTCCAGGCCACAGACCCTTGTGCTCTCCCTGCTTTTTGCACAGGGGTAACAGGGGGGAGAGGGAAGAGTGGGGTGTTGGCATCAGGGAGCGGCGCAGCAGGAAGAGGGGTGTGCGGATGCTGTCTGTTTGATAAGTGGGGCCCATTCCCATGCTGCTTGTTGCTATCACTGTGGCAGGGGCATGTTGTCACATCCCTATCTGAAACCAGCCCTAACTGTAGTTCTCTCGGTGTTTGGGTTTCTGATCAGATAGCTCTTTTGCAGAAGACCTCGGTGACTGTGACGATGTTTTGAGTGCCATTGCAGCAAAGGGGCAAACTGGACTTTCATATGAGAGAGCTTTGTCCATGCTCAGTCGTGAAACTCATTGGGTGTCTTTGACCAATCATATGCATATGTGTGCCAGGCCAGTAGCTACAGTGGGGCATCTCGGGGCTAGGCCCCCTGATTTACAGGCAAGGCCCCCTGACTTCCCATCAAGCCCAGGGCCCCCAAGCAGCAGCAGGTGCGGGGAAGGAGCCGGGTATTCCTTTAATTTAATTTAATTTAATCCAGTGTCCCCTAAGAAATTTAAATGCTCCCAATTTTAAAACTCCTGGCTACAGGCCTGATGTGTTCTCTCTCTCTCTCTCTCTCTCTCTCTCTCTCTCTCTCTCTCGCTCTCTCTCTCTCTCTCTCTCTCTCTCCTCCCCTGCCACCAATTTTGTTAGTCTTTAAGGTGCTACTGGACTCTTGCTCTTTTCTGCTGCTACAGACAGACTAGCACAGCTACCCATTCTGATCTGTCTGGATAAAACTGCAGTTGTGTTATTTATATTGTAAGTTGCCATAATTTCCTGTAAGGTGGAAAGATGGCTAATAAATGTTTTAAGTAAAAACAGAATAATAAAATAAACTGTATGCTGCCCCAAACTCCTTGGAGGGAGGGTGGATAAAAATTAGATTGTTTTTCAGTTTTAATTGAGGGCTTGCCGATGGATGGCGGCTTGATTTTGTTTCCAGTTGTGTTGATTTGCATAAAGTGTGTCAAAACACATTAGTTAAATAACTAGATGTGCCAAAATATTTGTGGTATGGTGCACATGTTAAAAAATGTGCACTTTTCCCAGGCCATTTTTGGTGCATGTAGACACAACAAGATATATGCTTTTATGATGAGCACATATGTTAATCTGTACCTCTGTTCAATGCTTATGCTTCCTACCCAGCTGCACTCTACATGCAGGACAAGTGTAATGTGTGAACCCATTCTTAGAGGCATTCTATCATCTCTGCGTGGTTACTCTCTTGGACAATCTGTTAGCAAAGCAGGTCTGCTTCTTTTCAGGAGCCCCGCTGAAAAGATTCATGTGATCTCCCTGCAAAGGTTCTGTTGCACATTCCCACTGTCTGACATGCAGCAAAACCTTTTTCCTCAACAGGATTTCTCTGGTCAAGAGGGCAGGTGTACGCTGATCAAAAGAAATGAGGTAGAGCATTGAAACTGACAGGTTCCAGATGGGTTAGAGGCACGGTTACAGAAATAGACCGGAAGGAGAAGAAAACTCTCTGGCAGAGATAAACAAAACTAACAGCCCTATGGGTGTTCTGAAATAGGATTTCAAGGCGAAAACGTACAAGCCTCCTTTTGGATTCCTGTCCATCAGACACCTTCCTTCTAACACAATGTCCTGGCACAGACCAGGGTCACCCGTAACAGAGATTGGTGAGTGCTCTCCTGCCAGATTGGTGGGGCTTCTATCCCTGCCATATGGAGTAATTCCTCCACCCAGCAGACTCCCTGAAGAGAGAGCCATCTGAGCTGCATGGACACAAGTGTGGTGGTACCAACAGTGGTGATGGTCCATGCAGTAGGGGTGCAGACCTATAGAGAATTGAGTTCTTCTTCTGCATTATGTGCACAGGAGGCATGCAGAGCCTGCGATATGCTGAAAGAAAACTAAAGGTGGCCCATGAAAATGGTTCATAACGGGTAGGCCAGGGCCAGTGCCAATTGCCCCACCTACACCGGTGGTGGAAAGTGCCGTCAAGTCACAGCCGACTTACGGCGACCCCTGGTGGGGTTTTCAAGGCAAGAGATGTTTCAGAGGTGGTTTGCCATTGCCTGCCTCTGCATCGCAAGCCTGGTATTCCTTGGTGGTGTCCCAACCAAATACTAGCCAGGGGGGCAGACCCTGCTTAGCTTCCGATATCTAATGAGACTGGGCTAGCCTGGGCTGTCCAGGTCCGGTTCCACCTACATTGTCCCACCTTTTTGCCTTCCCAGCTCCAACTTCCTCCCCCTTTCCCTGCCACATTGGCACCCTTCTATCGCCTGCCTCCTACCTTTCAGTTCTATTCAGCTCATCCCTGTAGCCATATTATCCAGCTGCCTTTGAAGCATGGCTCTATCTGCCCTTATGGTGACTCATGTTGGTTGCTAGGCGTGTAAATAAGTCTGAGACGAGGGTAGGGGGTTGGTGAAATGGTGGCTCCTGCCACAAAAAACCTGGCAACTCCTTAATGCTGGTTCTGTTCCCCTGGGCGATGCCTAGAAAGGAAGGGCATTTGAGTGTGCAATTTTCCCCAGTCAGAGTATGTTACATTTCCTTCCTTCGTAGCCTCCAGGCAGTACCAGTATAAAGTTATAAGAAGGGCCCTGCAGGGTCCAACCAAGGATCCATCTAGTCCACCATTCAGTTTATTTGTTTAGTAAATTTACATGCCGCATCTCCAGAGACTTGCTCCAAATGGCTTACACAGTAAAAACAATACGATTAAAACAGCAACAAGAATTTTCAGTAACAAAAGCGAGCCATATAAACAAGCTAAGGACATAAAACAGCATAAAACAAACATTCAGCACCCAAAAGTTATATCCATAAATTAGTCCTTAGGCTAGAAGTGGGTTATAAAAACAGCTTTAAAAGGCAGAAGCCTTCAGTTAAAAGCCAGGTAAAAAGAAATGCCTGGGTGGGTTTTCTGAAGGACAGAAAGGCAGCCACTGGGAAGGCATTCCAAGGGTGAGGTCCCACCACTGAAAAAGCCCTGTCTCTGGTTGCTACCTGCTTCCCTTCTTCAGGTGGGGGCACAGAGAGCACGGCTTGGAAGAAGAACAGTTGCCAACAGATGCTTCCAGGAAATCTCCAGCAAGGGCATAAATGAAGCACCCATATACCCTGCTATATCCAGGAATAGATTCTGAATATGGGGATTCCATTTAGCTATCACAGCTAAGAGCCATTGTTGCCGACCCCAAGTTCTAGTAATCTGAGTAAGGGGAGAACCCATCTGTCCAATTTCAACATACCACTTATAAATTTATAAACGTCTCTCATGGTCCTCTTAGTCACCCTTTTTCTATACCAAAAAAGGTCCTCGATGCTTTACCTTTTCCTCATATAGAATGTGCTCCAACCCCTTGATCATTTTGGGTTGCCTGCAGACATGATTGGGTTTTAAAGAGTCCGGGACTTTTCACTTTGGTGACTGAGGGGGGACACACATGATAGAGGTTTATAAAATTATGCACTGAGTGGAGAAAGTGGCTAGAGAGAACTTGTTCTCCTTTAATACTACAAGTTGGGGCACCAAGTAAAGTTGATGGGCGATTGGTTCATGATAGAAAAAAAGAAATACTTCTTTACTCAGCAAGTACTGTGGATTCACTGCTGGTGGACATAGTGATGGCCATAAGCACAGATGGCTTTGCTCATGTAGGAAACTCCATCAGTGGATATTAGCCATGGTGAGTAAAGGGAAACTCCATATTCAGAGGCAGTAAACTTCTTAAACTCAGTGCTAGGAGGCAACATCAGGCTTGTATGTCTTGTTTGTTTGTCTTCCAGGGCAACAATGATTGGCCACTGTGTGAAACAATGCTGGTGCACCATTGGTCTGATCCAGCAGGGCTATTCTTATGCGCTTGTTGCACCAAGTGCTTCTGTTCTGAAGTGGCAAGATGAGGTAACAGGGTGCTGTGCACCATGATGTAGGTAGGGATTCCTCTGCACTGGAAACAAGGAAATGGTCCTTATCAGGGGTCATTTCGTAGAAAAAGAGCTAGGGGAACTCATTAGCATATGCCACACCCCCTGACATCAGGGGCCCGGCGGTGGACCTGCAAGGCCAGCGGGAGTGCGAGGAAGCCCCGCCAAGGCCCTCCCTGGCCCCAGGCAGGCAGGGGTGGGGAGAGGCGGGGAGGAAGCAACTTACCCTCCCTCTTCTCCTGCCTCCTCCTGGCTGAATGAGGGCTGGAAGCGGGGCGGCCGGAAGCAGGGGGCGGGGCTTTGTCATGTGTCCCGCCCCCCTCTACCTCACCCGGGGGAACTGCGTTCTCCCGCGATCCCCCCCGAAATGACCTCTGGTCCTTATTTCCTTTCTTTTTATATTCATATTTTTGTCAATGGTTTTGGTCTTCCACTGTTGATCGTGTGGATTCATTTGAATGGTATATACATGTTAATTTAGATCTTGTGATACATTGCCAGTGATGGAAGGGATTTCTGTCACTGGAATGGGTCTTCCTCGCCTCTCTTCTATTACTGTGTCCCAAAATGATCCCAAAAATGGTGCACTGGGAAGACAGAGGATGGATGAATCTGCAAAGCCCCAGACGTTTTCTATAGGATCCTTGTATGGATTTTTCTCCACAATTTCTCCCCACAATGTACATCGTTCATATGTGTAATGTATAAACACAATCTATCCATTCCCAATTTTATGAGGACAATTTAGTGTGAAATCAACAGGAAACAGATTCCATTTCTTTGAAAATTGTGGTTTTCAGGTCAAAACAGCAGAAATTAAAAACACTGAAATCACACTCTTACTCTGCTTGTAGCCACCATGCCACTCTGGGGGAAAGAGTAGTATATTCTTTGACTTTCAGGTTCCATGAGAGCTTTTGTTGGTTTTGCTCCAGCAGACGAACATAGCTACCCTTCTGAAAGTCATGAAATGGATATTGTGGTACACCAGGAGTCTAATATCAGGGCTTCTCTGTTTTTCTTGCTGACCTATAAGGTCCTACTTTCCTTTCTGTACTTCCAAATCATTTGTAGTGCTTTCTGTTCCATATTGTGTCTGGGGCTTTTTTTTTATCAGAAAGGCAATAGTCGTGTACAGTGTCTTGCTGTGAAAAAGGAGAAGAAACGGAACCTATTTTTGGCACATTTCAACACTTGCCCTCTTGATACAGTATTGTTCTTCTCTGGGACTGAAAGCTGTAGGGGCCAAGAGTCACAACTGGTACCAGCATTAGCCCTGCCAAAATAGTTACCTGTGCAGCAATAAAGCAGGGAACGAATTGCCGAATGGCCCGTTAGGGAGACATCAGCTGTCTAGCACTTTACACAGTCTCGCAAAGAGTGTGTGAAGTTTGATGCCACAGGACAGCCAAGAGGAAAGGGAATTGCCAGTGGATTTCCTCTCACCTGGCAAAGTGGGACCTGCCAATTTCATCAAAGCAAACAGAGTCCTAGTACTTTGTGTATAGGAGTCATTATTAGGGAACCACTGAAATTGACCATGGGATTTTTACACAAAGAGGACAGATATAATTAGAGGACAAAGCATCCCGGTGCCATAGCTGAAGAGCAAGAGTGTTGTCAATTATGTACAGTGCCAGGGGACTCAGACCAGGGATGCTAACCCAAACAATTTCTTATGTTGTTTCTTTTTCCATTTATTTGTATTTTTGTCAGTGGTTTTGCTTCTGTATCGGGACTGTAGTGTTGTTTGCACAGCTTGCTCATGTTATGTAGCTTTTACATGCAACTACTATGGTATTTACATGTTGTTTTTGCAAGCGGGGAGGAGCGAAATGGGATGGTGAAATGACTCACAGCCGTTTCAGCCTAATAGCTGACGGGCGCACTTGCCCCACTGTTAGGCTGAAATGGCTGCAATCCAGTCGGTCAAATGACTGCCAGCCATTTAAACCTAACAGTGGGTGGGTCTGCCCTTCAGCTGTTAGGTTTAAATGGCTGCAAGCCATTAAACCCATCAGTTTTGCTCCCCCCCGCTTCGAAGCAGAGGAAAGCAAAAGTGACGGGTTAAATGGCTGCCAGCCAATTAACCCTTCCCAGACTGATTTGGTGTGGGCTGATTTGGTTTGGGGCATTTTTCGCTTGGTTTGGTTCAAACCAAACTGAACCAGAATTTTTAGTTTCATGCGCATCCCTAGACCCAACTATAAATCTCCACTCCACCATGGGAACTTGCTGGGTGTCCTTGAGATGGTCTCTTTATCTCAGCCTAATTTATTTCACAGGGTTATTGCGAGGATAAAAAGGAAGAGGCAAAAACAGTGTTATAAGCTGGTTTTGGTCCCCAGTCGGGTAAAAAAGTAGGGTATCTATTGATCCATTGATCTAGATCTAGCTGTAGCTGTGTAGCTATAGATATAGAAATACTAACAAAGTCCTGGTCTACTAACAAGGCCCGTTTCGGGAAGAGATGCAATGAGCCCTAGAGAGATGCAGCCGAAGGGCTCCCCCACACACACGGTTTGGTGAAGGAGAGCGCCACGGCCCCCTGGCTGCAAAGGACGCACCTACCGGGCACTGGAGTGGCGGCAAGGGATGGATCACCGGCGGGGCCAGGGGGGTGAGGCAGTCGCCACGGGCATGGTGTCACCATGACCCATTGCTGGGCACAGAGGGCGAGCAAGCCGCCGCTGCCACCTCTTCGCCGCCACAGCTCCCCATGAGTGGAGCAGGGGGGCAAGCAAGGGAGGCCTTCTTGGGGCTGTGGCGGTGAGAGGATCCACCTCACAGGCTAGCCAGGCGCAGTGTTTCGGGGGGGAGTGGTGGCGGCATGAGCCTCCGCTCAGCTTTGTGTCTCAGCCGGCGGCCGGCCATGAGGGGAATGAGGGCTGGGCCCACGCCGCCGACCCCCTGGCAAGCTCCTCGGCTCGAGGGGTGGCGGAAGGGGTCGGCACAGTCTCCATGGGTGGCCGGGTGGTGGCAGCATCAGGGCCAACTCGAACACTCCGCTGGCCAGCGGGGCGCCGGCCCCTGTGCGGGTGTAGGCCAGGTGGCAAGGCGGTGGGCATTGAAAGTGTTCAGCCGCCGGAGCGTCCATCCTGCCCGGCGGCTCCCTGGAGACTGAGGGAGAGTCACTGCCCGGTGGGTCTGTGGGCGGGACAGAGGTGACGGAGGGAGGCAACGCAGGCAGGGGATTGGTCCCCTCCTGAGTGACAGACCAGGACCCAAAGGCTGGGGAGGCGTGTGGAGCCTCTCACACCAAAATGCTTTTATATATAAGGAGAGATAAACAGGAAGAAGGGAGAAACACTAGTGTTGCTAATTTCCAGGTGGAGCCTGCTAGGGTTGCCAGTCTCCAGGCGTTAGCTGGAGATATGATATTATAGCTGATCTCCAGGTGTTACGGGGCAAGCAGAGCTGTGCCCATTCTTGTGGGTAGCGAAAGTCCAAGTACAAGAAGCTGAGCTCAGAGTCCAGTTTCAGAGCCGAGAACTGAGAAAGATGTTACCGAGGGGTTGTCAGAGAGGCGTAGTTGTTGGATCCCCAAGCATCGAGAATAAATCCACGTTTTCAAGAAAAGCAAAATTTATTTCAAAGCGTTGAAGACATACTCAAACACGTTCTTTGTTAGAACTGGGGATACACAGGTAGGGCGAGCATAATAAAGGAAATTCAAACAGATACATATCCAATGAATAACATTCCCGCTGGCGGGCTAATGAAACGGGTGCGCGCCCAGTCCATGGGAACCAGGCAGAACATCAGACAAAACACAGGTGCAGTTCTCATGAGATAGCAATAGGCAAGCATTACAGCATCTTCTCCCCCACACATCCACCAGTAGTTATCTTATGCATTCCAGCACAGAAGCAGGATAGTAGAAACAAGCCGGGTGCAACAGGGCAAGGACATGTACACAGAGGTCACAGAAAACAGAATGGCAGCTTGCTGACATACTGCCCCCCTTAAAATACATCTAAAACACACCTCCCGGGTCGGGCGGGAGATCTCCCGGGCTGGGCGGGAGACCTCCCGGTTTGTCCGGGAACCTCTTGTGGAAACTACTGATCAGGTAAGGGGCCCGAATATCCCCTTCTTCCACCCATTCGCGGTGCTGGGGACCGAAATCAACCCATTCGATAAGGTACCAGAGTTTACCACGTTTCAATTTACAATCAAGGATATCAGCGATCTCAAAATGTTCATCCCCTTCCAAAATGACAGGTGGAGGAGGAGTAACTGCTGGTCTCCAGGGAGACGGGCCAGGATCCTTCTTCAACAGGCTCATGTGAAAAACAGAATGCAGAGCACGTAAATTCTTAGGCAAAACAACATCAACCGCCACTTCATTTATGACTTTACGCACTTTGAATGGACCAATGAACTTCCACCCCAATTTCCTGCTAGGTCGCAGCATTTTAATGTTCTTGGTCGAGACATACACAAGATCCCCAGGTTTCAGATCAAACCCCACCACCCTACCCTTGTCTGCCTGGGCCTTGTAAGCAGCCTTGGCTGCGTCAAGCGTTTGGCATAGCAGAGGCCATGCATTTTGCAAGGAAGTACACCAAGTATTAGCATCCCCAATGGGACGCTGGCCCATCCCCTCCAGGAAAGGGAGGGGGGGCTGTCGTAACCAGAAACAGCTTTATAAGGAGACATGCCCGTGGAGCTATGGACAGTATTGTTATAACAATATTCAGCAAGAGGCAACAATTCACACCAATCATTCTGTTGATAATTAGTAAAACAACGAAGATATTGTTCTAGGGTCTGATTCACTCGCTCCGTTTGGCCGTCAGTCTCAGGATGATAAGCGCTGCTGAGCCCTTGTTCCACCCCTAAAATGGAAAGAAGTTCCCTCCAAAACTTAGAAACAAATTGGGTCCCCCTGTCAGAAATTAATTTAGCAGGTAATTGATGAATTTTCACCACGTGAGACATAAACGATTTCGCCAACTTCTGTGCTGTAGGCAAGGAAGGAAAAGGCACAAAATGAGCCTGCTTAGAAAATAAATCAACAACCACCCAAATAACAGTGTTCCCTTTGCTCACAGGGAGGTCAGTAATAAAGTCCATGGACACCACTTCCCAAGGTCTCGATGGAGTAGGGAGTGGCTGCAGAAGACCGGGAGGCTTGCCCCCCCTGGGTTTAGTCAAGGCGCAGGTCTGACAGGACTGAACAAAAGTCAATAGGTCTTTGCGCATGTGTGGCCACCAAAACTGTCTGCGGATAAGTTGCAGTGACTTAACAAAACTCCAATGTCCTGCCAGTCTGGAACCATGAGCAGAATCCATCACTTCCCTCCTCATTGAAATAGGCACATACAGTTTGTCCCCAGAATAAATCAGACCTTCTGGGCTACGGACATAATCCGGCAATGCACGCAGGGAGGCATTATCGTCATCAGTAAAAGCAGAAACATATTTCTGGACCCAGCCCCCCCCCCCCACCCCCCCCCATAGGGAAAAGGGAAGGCGAAGTCCCATCAGAGCGAGGAATCGAGCGCGCTTGCGCGCGGGTGACAACAGCCCCCCCCAGGTGGGAGGGGGAGAAAA
>NW_015163621.1:965758-965862 GCF_001447785.1 Gekko japonicus
ATGGTCAGTCCAGACTTCAAATGGCAGTTGAGCCCCCTCCAACCACTGCCTCCAAGTGGAGAGAGCCAGCCGGATAGCCGACGCCTCCTTCTCCCAAATCCCCC
>NW_015163621.1:966059-966181 GCF_001447785.1 Gekko japonicus
CAGGTCGCGCCAGCACGGGCTCAGACGTGAACATTTGTTTAAGTTTCTCAAAAGCCTCTGCGCAAGCAGGGGACCATTTAAGCGGGGCGCCTGGTTTGGTAGCATCAAACCCCTTTCCCTTT
>NW_015163621.1:968750-968887 GCF_001447785.1 Gekko japonicus
TTTCCTCAGGGATCGGTTCTCGACGTTGATAGTCCGGGGGTGGGTCATAGTCTTCTTCCGTTTGGAAGCCCCCGGCTCCCTCCGAATCCTCTACGTGGCCTCGCGGCCCCGATGGCTCGAACATCCACTCCTCGAGG
>NW_015163621.1:969151-971291 GCF_001447785.1 Gekko japonicus
GCGGAGGTGTGTGGGACCGATCCTGAATCCCCCTCCGTTTTAGGTAGGTCTCCCTCAGCTCCGCTCATGATCTTGCCAGATTCGGAACGATAGGAGAAAGGGAGTTCTAACAATATGTTGGATCCCCAAGCATCGAGAATAAATCCACGTTTTCAAGAAAAGCAAAATTTATTTCAAAGCGTTGAAGACATACTCAAACACGTTCTTTGTTAGAACTGGGGATACACAGGTAGGGCGAGCATAATAAAGGAAATTCAAACAGATACATATCCAATGAATAACATTCCCGCTGGCGGGCTAATGAAACGGGTGCGCGCCCAGTCCATGGGAACCAGGCAGAACATCAGACAAAACACAAGTGCAGTTCTCATGAGATAGCAATAGGCAAGCATTACAGCATCTTCTCCCCCACACATCCACCAGTAGTTATCTTATGCATTCCAGCACAGAAGCAGGATAGTAGAAACAAGCCGGGTGCAACAGGGCAAGGACATGTACACAGAGGTCACAGAAAACAGAATGGCAGCTTGCTGACAGTAGTCAGGCAGTCCAAAGTTTCTTCAGAAGCAGGGATCACAGAGCCAAGAGACGAAGTCAGGAGCCGATCTGGAGTCACCTGAGCGATCGCTCAGATCCCCCCTATGCCATGGAAGCTCGCTGGGTGACCTCGGACCAGTCAGTGTCTCTCAGCTTGACCTACCTCTGAAGGTGGTGCTTGTGAGAATAACATGGCCGAGGGGAGAGGATGGTATGCTGCCTTGAGCTCCTTGCATAGGGATGCCAGGCATGGCTGGGCAAGCAGCATGAGATGGGGGGAGCTAGAGCACTGCCCCACTGCAATGCCAGCGCTTGCAGGTCATGCTGGGAGGAACGTCATCGAATGGCAACACTCGCCACCTCCCCTTTTGCCGGCCTGCTTCCACCTGCTGACCAGATGAGCTTTGGCAGGCATCAGCAACAATTACCAGGAGCTTGTCCGCCGTTAGTAAGCACCTGGTAAACAACATCTTGGGAAAAGGACAGGATTAAAAAATAAGAACAACTGGCTGTCATTCCCAGGGGTCATTCTGTAGAAAAAGAGGTGCAGGAGTTCATTAGCATAGCTTATTAGCATAACTTATTTGCATATGCCACACCCCCTGACATCACCAGAAGTGTGTCAGAAGCCAACACCCACCGCTCAGGCTCCACTGGACTGTTTTGGATTGGTAGCTATTGGGGGGGGGGGAACGCACAGATCTGCCCTTGCAGAGGAGGGAGAGCTTGTCCCTGAAGGTGGGATGGGGGGGGGCTCTGCAACTTACCTGGCTGCTTCTTGCTCCTTGTGGCCCGACTGAGGGCTGCTGGGAGCAGGGGGCGGGGCATGTTGCATGCGCCCACCCCCTGGGCTCCTTACTGCCAGAGCTCCACTCCTGTGCGCTCCTGCAGGAAATGACCCCTGGTCATTCCAATAGTGGCAGTCAAGACTCAAGACCAAGGTTCCCTCTAAGCTGTGGAGTCCTGTGAGCAAAAATTCTACTTTGTGAGCTACTTGCATTAAAGTTGTGAGCGAGCGATTTGGCTCCTGCATTAATTAGTGTGCTCTGGAGCCATCCTTCCTGAGCTAAGGCAAAAATGTGTGAGCCGGAGGCTAAAAAGCTGTGAGCTAGCTCACACTAACTCAGCTTAGAGGGAACACTGCTCAAGACATCCAGAAAGTTCTTTCAGAGCAAACTATCTTTGCTTGGCATGGAGTGAAACTGACCACTGTTGGAGTGAGGTCACGATGCCGCTGCAGAAAAGGTCATGTTATAGATTTAAAATGAAGTGATCCAAATTGTTTGAAAGTATTTACTTCTAGACTTTCATTTCAGGATGCTTGGAAAGTCATTTATTTTCAGCACTGTAGATGCCACAACTTCCATAATTGCTCTCTTTCAGACAGGCACCAATTTGCAGCTGTTTATTATAACTGGACTCTTTAATTACTTGAGGGGCAGCCAGGAGCAAGGTACTCATATTGGGAAGGCCTCTGCTATAAATAGACGGCAGTCAGAGGAAGGGAACTGACGGGAAGAGCTTGGAAGGACTGATTGATTTCACTCCCCCCCCCCCTTTCAGGGAGTTCAGAGCGACATTATCCTCCAGCATCTCACACATG
>NW_015163621.1:971320-982159 GCF_001447785.1 Gekko japonicus
AAGAGGGAAGGGTCCCAAACTCCTGACTACAAAACACATTTTAAAAGAGGCAAACTTCAACACAGAGCTGGGGAAAAAATGGATGTATTTATAAGTTGCTGTAGATTTCCCGGGTTGTGTGGCCGTGGTCTTGGCATTGTGGAACCTGACGTTTCGCCAGTAGCTGTGACTGGCATCCTCAGAGGTATAACACAGAAAGATGGAACTCCTACAAGATAATGACTCAGCCCTACCCCACCTTCCTGTGTAGATATAAATTACCTGCCTACCATTTTTCTTCTCACCTTCTTTCTGTGTTATACGTCTGAGGATGCCAGTCACAGCTACTGGCAAAACGTCAGGTCCTACAATGTCAAAACCACGGCCATAGAACCCGGGAAATCTACAGCAACTGATGAACTCCAGCCGTGAAACCCTTCGACAACATATTGATATGTTTATTCATTGAAGCATTCCCATGATTTCTATGCTTGACTCGTTTTTGATGCAAGGGTAGTGTTCGTCAGAAGTGTAAAAATCATAGGAATATAAGTTGCAGCACTCTTTCTTCCTTCTATTTTGTTGACCATCTCTTCCAGTGCTCTTTTTGTAGAAAAAGCCCAGCAGGAACTCATTAGCATAATAAGCCACACCCAACAGCAGAAACTCATTAGCATAATAAGCCACACCCCTGACAGCACAGCTCATTGGCATATTAGGCCACTCCCCCATGTTACCAGAAGTGTGCTCATCCAGCCACACCCACCTTTCCCTTCTTATTCTGTTTACCTTGTTTGTTGTCAAAACCCGGGGCTTTTTTTGTAGCAGGAACTCCTTTGCATGTTAGGCCACACACCCCTAATGTAGCCAATCCTAATGAGTTTCTGCTGTTGGGTGTGGCCTATTATGCTAATGAGCTCCTGCTGGGCGTGGCCAACTCGGGAGCCAGCCGGAACTCCGTTCCTGTGCGTTCCTGCCCCAAAATAGCCCTGATAGTTCCTCTGACAATGGGCCACTGTTGCCTAGAAGATCAGAGCAAGGGTCCCCAACGTAGTGCCTGTGGGTGCCACGGAGCCTGCAGAAACCTTTCCTGGCACTGGCCACGTGTTTTTAGAAAGTGGGCAGGGCCAGGTGGGGCTTTTGTCCAGCAACGCTTCCAATTGGCCATATGAGATGACTGGCGGTGCCAATTTTTTTTTTAAAAAAAAATGTTGCTTTGGCAGCAGCTGCCATCACACCACAAGGATCTTCAGTGGGTGACTGAAAGTGATCTGCAGCAGCCATTTGTGGCTGATGCTGCCTCGTGCAGCAGCCATGAAGGGGCTGCGCCCACCATGCCATTTTAGGATACCAAATGTACCTGCAAGCCCAAAAATGTTGGGGACCCCTGGGTTAGGGTGTCGGGACTGGGGAGACCCCAGGCGCAAATCCCCACTGAGCTGTCAATTTCACTGGGTGACCCTGAGCCAGTCACTCTCGCCTAGCCTCGCCTACCACGCGGGGCTGTTGTGAGGCCAGTACGCAGGATGGGAGACCCTGTACACTTCCCCAAGCTCCTTGGAAGAATGATAGCAGCACAACAGAAAGACAGTAGAGATTATTTTGGTACTTTCTGTATCAGGCATAGCAACTTGGAATGCTTTATTGAATAAATACGCATTTGCTTTTAGCATCTTGTTGAGGGTCACCTCTTGATGGGTTGTTGTTATTTTTTTAATAGTCATGTTTGTAGCTCTTCTATTTTTGTACTAAAAGCTGTTGACTATGCCCTCTTCAGAACAACGACAACAAACATACGCACACTCACATCGTTACATGCTAATGGTGGCTCCTCTCTGCCCGTTGTATACTATACACGTCTATTATTTGATATCTTCCCCAGTGATTTAAAAGCCAGAAGGTCATTGTTCCTGCACTTAAAGATATACTAGGAAAAAGGCAGGCCTCAAAACATACTTTCCTGGCTGAAATGTGTACGATGGCAATTTATGTGCTGCAGGGAGACTTAAGGTCAAAAACTGCCCATTACATCTCCTTCCATGTCACCGTGAAAAGGTCCCTCCCCCTTTCCAAATGCAGCTACTGGGGGCTGCTTTTTCAAGGCTGACTTGGGGTTTCCGGGTCCCCCTTGGCCACCGGTGGGGGGTGGGGGGTAGGGTTGCCAGGTCCAGGAGGGGAAACTCCTGGGGATTTGGAGATGGAGACTTGGGAGCAGTGTTCCCTCTAAGCTGAGTCCGTGCGAGCTAGCTCACAGTTTTTTTAGCCTCCAGCTCACACAGTTTTGTCTCGGCTCAGGAAGGATGGCTCCAGAGCAAACTAGTGTATGCAGTAGCTAAGTGGCTCACTCGCAACTTTAATGCCAGGAGCTCACAAAGTAGAATTTTTGCTCACAAGACTCCACAGCTTAGAGGGAATGCTGCTTGGGAGGACGGGGACCTCGGTGGGTCCCAATGCCATAGAGTCCCACCCTCCAGAGCATCCATTTTCTCCACAGGAACTGATCTCTGTAGTTTGGAGATGAGCTGTAATTCCAGGGGATTCTCAGACTCTAGGTCAAGGCTGCCATCCCTAGAAACAGCATGAGGAAGAGAAAGGCTCTTTAACCATTTTCTCCCTTGCTGTCTTCCTATTTTAAAAAAGCCTAAGTTGCTTGTACCCTCACTGTGGAATATTTATGGGCGACCATCATTTTTCCTCTGCAGGGGTACAGCAGCTTTTTTTTCCAGGGAGAAAAGGGTTAAAACGTCTCTTCCCCCCCTCACGTGCCATTCCCCTTAAACATTGTAAATAAAAATAAAATAGCCTGCAGCTGCATTTGGAAAGGGTGGGGGGAGTATGTAAAAATAAACACAAAACTGCAGGGCTATTTTTGGGCAGGAACGCACAGGAACGGAGTTCCGGCTGGCTCCCAAGTTGGCCACGCCCAGCAGGAACTCATTAGCATAATAGGCCACACCCAACAGCAGGAACTCATTAGCATTGGCTACATTTGGGGTGTGTGGCCTAACATGCAAAGGAGTCCCTGCTACAAAAAAGCCCTGGGGTTTGACAACAAACAAGGTAAACAGAATAACAAGCAAAAGGTGGGTGTGGCTGGATAACCACACTTCTGATAACATGGGGGTGCGGTCTAATGTGCTAATGAGCTGTGCTGTTAGGGGTGTGGCCCAATATGCTAATGAGTTCCTGCTGTTGGGTGTGGCCTATTATGCTAATGAGTTCCTGCTGGGCTTTTTCTACAAAAAGAGCCCTGCGAAAAGAAAATGTGTTGAGTAGCTAGAGCCTTAGTGTCCATGCTCCAGTGCACGTGTGCATGCTAGAGTCCAGACGCGTCCACTCGCCCATTCAAAGATTTCACGTCTAAAGATCCTTTGGAGGTGGATAAAACCAAAACAAGGATGACTTGAACAATTCAGACTGTAAAATGTTTGGGCATCCCCCAAAGACAGAATGGGGGCTCTGATTTCCCAGGGACAGATATGAGAAAATAGGAGCCTAGCTTGGGCGGTTGGAGTGTGGGTACCGCAGTTCATGCATGGTTCCCTTGCAGCCCCACACACACACACACACCCGGCAGCTTACAGGGCCAGACCTGCTTAGCTTCAGGAGCAGAAATGCCTCGTGTGCTTACAGACCGGCCTGGGGATGATTGCAGTCCACCTCCCCATCCCCAACCCCCCCCCCACCCCCCCCCCCTTCTCTCGCCACCCTTTTGCTTGCATTAATCGAGACCAGCTAATCAGCTTTGAGGATTGAGAAAACAGATGCTCTCCCAAGAATCAGTTTACATTTTTCACCCTGGAGACCGATTTACCCACCTTTTCTTAAGTAGCGTTTTGAGAGAAGAGAGACTTGGGTTTACGTTTTTGAAATCTAAACAGAAGTGGCATGCAGTGATTGAAGGAACTTGAAAGCTTTTGCTACGCTCATCTTCTTTTACCCGAGGAAGCGATTGTTTCATTCATCCTTTTTAGAGAATGTCTCTGTGTAAGTGAGGCATGCTATGGGACTAAGCCCCAGGAGCAGGCGTGTAAATCTGCAGGCCCTCGTGGAGTAAACTGTATTTTTCAATTATTTTTTTTTAGATTGTGTGTGTTTGAGTTTATAAACTCTCTTTTCTCAATCTCTGCCTAGATATGCAAGTTCTGCCGTTGAGCGTCAAGGAGGCACGTCAATGAGGAAGGTAAATCTCTGCTAAAACGCTGTCGCAAGCTAACAAAAATCTAGTGTTGTCCTTTCTCAGTTTCCTTTTTAAAGCAATAGTGATAGATCTATCTAACAATTCAGTAGTTTCTGCACGAGGGCTGAGGCCAGTTTTTCAGCTTATGTACTGATTAAAATGATGAATCTAATCATTTCATGAACACTTGTCAGAATTGCCTTGCGGGACCAGAAGACCCACAGTCAGGGACTGTTTCCCGCAACTGATATTTTGAGGGAACTCATAAATAGGATATGATGGTGAGAAAGCCACTATTTTTAGTTTCTCTCCAGCATCTGGTAATCAAAAGGCTACTAAATACAGAAATTTCATTTAGGATTTGTAACTTAAAGACATGGTTAGGCTGCTTCATGAACTTGTCTGATTCTTTTAAAAAAGCCACCTAATGGCTTATTCACACATTACAAAGCCCAAGGGGCCTTTCGCCATGTGGACTTTCTGTAGACGTTTTCTGGGAATTCCCAGCTGGGGACTTACCGGGCATGCTCAGGCACAGTTCAGGTCAGGACCACGGTACATAACTCAAAGGGTCTTCACCCTTCCCTACTTCCTGATCTCTTTTCCCAACCTGAAATGGCCCTACGGAGCTCCTGCTTGCCCACTGGGAAACCTGCATGTACTAATGGCAATGTTTTTATGTTTTACCAAAGTGGCACAGTTTCAGGCCAGAAAAGGGTCATGGTAGGAAAGATTGAGGCCTTTTCTTCTTGAGTGCCATGGTCCCAATCTTACTTGGGTGCATGCACAGCTGGAAACTGAGTTTCTAGCACATGTGGACCAAAACTGAGGAGTACATCTGACCCGAAATCCTTGCGGCAGCCATGTGTCTGCTGCAAATACTTTGTAATGTGTGAATGGGCCCTAAGAGCTAACTTATATGAGCTACAAGGAGATCCGTGGCCAGATCTTTCCAGCATTGTAAAAAAGTAAATGCCAAGCCTCAATTTGGATTGAGGCCACTGTATATAGGGAGAGGGGAATTAATCCTTCAACCCTTGCATGCTCTTGCGTATTGAAATCCCCATAGGCTGCTGTTAATCTCACAAAGAAAAAAGGACAGGCAAAGATCGATGCCTGTATTTTTTCCTGCTAAAGTTATAGCAGCATGGTGGGTTGGCTTCAGTATGTGAAAACATGTGGTGATGGAAAGGTTAACCCGCCTCAGTCCAAATCAGGACTGTGTGCAGCTATACTTTTCCTTTAAAAACCTCTGGGAAGGTATCTTCTTTAGGCCTAAGCGATCACCACACTGGAATGGAAAACTGCAATATAAATTATGGGTTGTATCAAGAAACCTTTCTTTCTGTTTATCCTGAACTTAGAAAATGGTAAAGACAGATCATTGGGGGAGGGGTCTCTGCAGGGCTTTTTTTGTAGAAAAAGCCCTGCAGGAACTCATTAGCATAATAGGCCACACCCAACAGCAGAAACTCATTAGCATATTAGGCCACACCCCCATGCCTTCCATTGTGGGGAGCCCGGGGTAAGCCAGCCCTTGGAGTGGAGGCAGTTTAAACTGCCTTCCCTTGGCTTGCCCAGGCGTCCCGCGGCTGCGGGGAGCCCAGACAAGCCGGCCCTTGGACAGCCTGGGGAAGGCATGGGGAGACATTTAAATGCCTCCCCGATCCTTCCAGGGCCCCCTTGGCCGGCCCGCCTGCCTTGGAGTGGGCATGGCCAACTCTGAAGCCAGCCTGAACTCCTGTCAGCTAGCTGCCATAGAAGACTGGGAGGCAGTTGGTTCCCCCCCCCTCCCCTGGCATCTGCGCATGCCCTATCTTCCCTGTGTATGATCTTGTCTCATGCATTCCTGTCTGTAAACGCTAGGCAACACTTATCTGCAAGGTTAACAGGTGTGTGGGGGAGCTGCTTTGCCAAATGTATAATGAACTGCACCGTGTGAAGCTGTAATTGTTTAGGTTTTAAGGAACGTTGCTTCTCAGGCTTTTGAGCGCGTAACCTGGAGTCTGCCCGCTCGGCGGGAATGGAGATTATTGGTTATTACCCTGTTTGAATGTCTTACATTATTCCTTGCCCACCCTGGCCCAGGCATTCTGGACAGTGAACTTGTTCCTGCTCTATCATAGCTTTAATAAAATACTACTTTGCCTAAACATGTATTGGATTAATAGCTGTGGGGGACCGGACAACTCCGTTCCTGTGCGTTCCTGCCCAAAAATAGCCCTGGGTCTCTGTCGGCTGTAGCAGCAGCTGAAACTGGAGCTGCGGGGCGGAGTTTTAAGCAATGAGGCTATGTCCGAGTCTGCTGGGCAAAAGAGGAAACCTGGAGTGAATTATGAGGAGCCAGAGCTGCTGAGGCACAGTGAAAAACCAGGGTTTTTTGGTGTGCTAAAATTTGTTCATAAGCCTTTGGCTTTTTTTTTAAAGTGTGAGTCAAAGTGAACAGTGCTCAGTCAGATCTTTTTATCCCCCCCCCCCAACAGGAGTCCAGGCCAGGCTCTTCCTCTGCACTTAAGTCGCTGAAAAGTGACCTCCAGGCTGGGCAGGGGAGAGGCAGAGCGTGCCAAAGAAGCCCGGTCTGGGGACAGGAGAGGCAGAGTGTGCCGGGCCGCAGGGGGGGGAGGCTGCTGCCAGAGGAGGAGCACGGTGTCCCAGTGAGTATCCCATTGGTGTCTCAGTGACCAACCTGGGGAGGGGAGGGGGAGTGTGGTGTCCCAGCCAAAGAAGCACGGGCCGGGCACAGCATCCCAGCGAGCAGCTGTGGCTCCTCACAGGACTGCGCTGGCCCCTCACATGAGTGGAGCCGGTCTTCAGGCAGGCGGGGGCTGCTCTGGTCTGGGGCTGCTGAGGGAGGGGAGGGCGCCTGAGAGACAAGGGGCCAAGGAGGGGCAGGGCACATTTGGGAGGGGGCATTGCCCCCCATGGCTGCAGCCTAGTCCCGGAGCACCTTAAAGGGAGTAGCATCTGAAGGGAGCTTTGAATTTTGAAGGCTTATACCCTTGAAATCTTGATAGTCTTTATGATGCTACCGGACTCAGATCTGTTTTGACATGCTCAATATCTCCCTCATTACGGATTTGCTTTCAGTAGGTTTTTCCCAGTGGTTCCCCCCCCCAGTTTAATACAGCCCCTCAAACATCTTCATGCAGGCGCTCTTGGAAACAGTCAAAGCCAGTCAGGCGGGTTTATGAGCTGAAGGGTGCCGCTTGCCAGCCTGCTTAAGAATTTCAGCTTCCTTCAGGCTATTCTTCATGGAGTGAATACATGATAATTAGCCAAACCGCCGAACGCTCTGAACAGAAGGCAGAGCAAGTCCCATTGCCTTTCCTGCACATTGCTTGAATTTTAAACTATTTCCTAAGTAACCGGGAGCCACGGTTTTTGTAGCAAAGAGTGCAATTAGGTAGGCATTCAAGGCTTTGAAACAAGGCAGCGACTTCTGAAGCAGCTGCGGATCCCAATTCCTTTTTCTTAAGAACTGATTTATGTGGCTTCTGACAGGAGCTGAGTAATCTTTGACATCTGAAAGGATTAGTCGTCACTTATTTATGCAAATCCATTCTGCAGACGGAGATAATGGTTTTTAAAAAGTTGTAGTTTGGGTACTTTGGTAGCGATCCTTTTCATCTCCCGCAAAGATAATCGTGGGTATAATCACAACCAGGAAGGCTGTCAAAAGGCCAAAGGAAGAATCCAGAAACTGATCATACTATTCAGTAAGGTGATCTTAAGTTTGTCATCTAGAGCCTATTTCCATGGTCAGTAGCTAGTTTATAGGGGGGGGGTGTGTGTGTGTCAGATTTTGAATTGTGGTCTAAGGGGACTTAGACGCTGCTACTCCTATCAATGGAGCCAAGATGTAACCAAAGGTTAACCCCTTCCTCTTCCGCCTCAATAGCTGCAGAGGCTGTGACAGAGTCCTACTCATTATTATATCCCTTAGAGACACATGCCCAGAGATGGGCACATTACATGACTGGATCTCCTGATACTTAAAAAAAAAACACAGAGAGAAATGCTTGTGGCCCTTTCTTACATGCACAGGGAAATGCTGATCACCACTTTGGGGACAGGAAGCAATTTTTCTCCAGGCCAGTTTGGCTGGGGGTCCTGGAGGTTTTTTTGTCACCTTTTGGGCATGGAACAGGGGTCACTGGGGGTGTGGGGGGGAGGTATTTGCATATTCCCTGCATTGTGCATGGGGTTGGACTAGATGACCCGGGAGATCCCTTCCAACTCTATGATCCTATGCTGCTTGGAGAAAGGGGAATACTTGCAACGTAGTAAAGGTTAGGGGTATTTACATCTTTCCCGCATGCCATTTTCCTGGTCAAATCCCCCCCCCCCCCAAGCTGCTGCTTGACGCACTGAGAAGAAATACACCCACACAGCACATAGCCTCTTGGGGTACAATTTCGATCAGGAAAATGGCACAGAAAGGTATTAAGCATTCATCACCGCCACTGTGAACAAATTCACAGGCCCCAAGGTTGTGTTTCAGGTCTGATGTTTTTTAAAAGTCAGAATATTCACTCATGGGTATCTCATGTAGCATGAAGATTCGATCCTTATAGGATGAATGGGAAAGCCATCTTCGCAGAGGATCAGAGAGCTACAGATTTCAAAATTCTGAGACTGTAACCAATGTTCTCTCTAAGCTGTGGAGTCCTGTGAGCAAAAATTCTACTAGGTGAGCCGCTGGCATTAAAGTTGTGAGCAGTGTTCCCTCTACGCTGAGTTAGTGTGAGCTAGCTCACAGTTTTTTAGCCTCCAGCTCACACATTTTTGTCTTGGCTCAGGAAGGATGGCTCCAGAGCAAACTAATTTATGCAGTAGCCAAATTGCTTGCTCACAGCTTTAATGCCAGTAGCTCACAAAGTAGAATTTTTGCTCACAATACTGCGCGGCTTAGAGGGAACATTGGTTGTGAGTGAGCGATTTGGCTACTGCATACATTAATTTCCTCTGGAGCCCTCCTTCCTGAGCGAAGACTGTGTGAGCCGGAGGCTAAAAAACTGTGAGCTAGCTCACACTAGCTCAGCTTAGAGGGAACACTGACTGTAACTGAGGTGTTACAGACCTCAGTTAACTTGCTTCTAGATAGCCATGTTGAGCTTTATTGGACCACAAGTGGATTATTAAAAAGGCTGTGTCTTCTGTTGGAGCATATGCAGACTCTCAAAATTACAGGACTTTTTCGTATACTTTGAGTGATTGCATGCCAGTTACCAAAGTCCAGCCAAAGATTTTTTCCCCCTCATAACTTGATTCTCCCTTTATAGCATGCTTGCCTTACCCATTGAGAAGAGAGAGAATATCACAGAGGGATGAAGACTCTGGGGTTGGCATGCAGTGTCCTTTCTTTCTGCCACCTGATTGTGAAACTCCCCGTGTTGCTAATGTGCGCATGCACATTGAGAAAACACTGCAAAAAAGCAATCATATTTGTTGATGGGATCTGATGCATAGATTGCATCAAGATGGTCATGCAGCATTTGAGAGATATGGCCATGCATTCCCATGTGTTGTCAAAAGTCTTCCTGGAAGAATGTTATTTATTTATTTAAGACATTCCCGCATTGCCTTTCAGCCCAAATAGGATCCCCAGGGTGACTGCACTTTGATGTAGTCATGTGTACCATCACATCAATATTGCTTTTGTTGTCGTTGTTGTTGTTGTGTTTTTTCCCGTGCATCCATATGCACCAGAAACATTGGAAACTGTTGCCCTAGCTCATATATTGTCCCATCTGCTACCATTCACGTATGAAGATGGTCAGGATCCCAATACCTTTGCTTGTCCTTTAAAATCTTTGAAGCTTGGGATCTGCTGCTCTCCCTCCTCCTCTGTTAGCTCTGCTGAACTGCTAATATTCCATCACATGCTGAAAAGAGGGAAGCCGCCAAGTCATGAGTTGCAGAAACATTTTGAAAGCTGAAGGCAGGGACATGCCATTTTCTTGTCACTTGTGGAAATTCCATCTATGCATGTCACGTGTATCACATCAGCGGCTCCTGAATGGTTGCCTCTTACCCTGCAGCATAATGGTGAATGTAACATAGACTGCCCACATAGTTCAGTAGGTGGGAGAGAGGGAGGCTGAGCATGTGATGCCAAGCACTTGGCCTGTAAGCTGTGTGGGAACCCAAAACCACATGCTCAACATCCGGCACCAGAGACACGGGCGTAGATTATATGCTACATGCTGTGGTTTTGGAGAAGGCATCAACAAGACTAAGCCACGCACAGTCTTCCTGTTTCCCCTAGTACTTTGAAGCTGTGCATTCTGCATAATCACAGTGGGACTGGGGAGTTCGAGTGGTCCAGGAGTAAACCAAGCTGAGCCACCCCTGATGAGCTACAAGCCAGCCCTGCAGGGGTCACTCAGCTCAGACACAGCTCATGGTGCTGTCCACACACACACCCCCATGGCTGCCTACTGTATCAACAACTGGCAGCCCACAGGTGAGATGAAAACTGATCCTTAAAGGTCTGAGCCTTGTGGGCCCTGCAACGAGGGCAGACCTGCTGGGACTTGCTTCTGTCCTTGCTTCTGGCTGCCAGTGGCCCACCCATACGTATAAATGGCCAGTCTGCCCCTGTTCATAATGAGAATGTTTGGAGCTGTCTTATATCAAGGTAGACCATCAATCCGCCCAGTCTGGCAGTGGCTCCCTGC
>NW_015163621.1:982192-988022 GCF_001447785.1 Gekko japonicus
ACTCAACCTGAGTCTTTATACATGCCCAGCATGTACTGTACCTCTGGGTTATGGTTCCTTGCTTGCTCATACTGCACTGTACAAAGGATTTCAGCAATTTTCTTGCATTTTTCTTGCAATTTTCCTTGCTTTTTTTACCTGGAGGTATTTTATACTGCACTTGGGCCTTATACATGCAGGTAATGTGCTGTGCCAGGGACCTATGGTCTCTCAAGTAGGGATCTCAGCAATTTTCCTTGCCTTTTCCTAACCTAGAGCTAAACGCTAAGCTAGTCTCTCATTTCTGAATGAACTTGCTTAGGGTTTTTTTTAAGTCCTTCTGAATTATGTTCTTTTGAACAATGCAGTGGCATGTGCTGTTCGGCGCACAAGGAGGAAAACAAGAATGAGGCTGATTGACTCCTATTTTTAGAAATGCTAATCCCTTCGGCTTTTTCTGATCTCTTTTGCCTGCCTGATCACCGTCTTCAGAGTCTTTCACAATGAACCACAGAAGGGAGTGTGTTGGGGGGGGGACAGTTTTTTTGAATGGGTAATCTGATGTGTGCATTTCCTCCAATTGGTTCCTATGGAGCTGTTCTCTCTGGTGTGTAATTACTTTCCGACACGAGGAAACGGTTTCAAGGATATTCCAAAAGTAGCACTTGCTCTGGATTACGCTGTGCCAGTTTCAAGGACTCTTTGTAAAGTCGCGAAGGAGTGGCTCGCATGAGACTACTGCCTTCCAGGGTGCTCTATAGTCCTTTTGCATGTGTAGTTCGGCTCTTACCCCTGCAAGGAAATGAAGCTTAGAACAGGACCTCCTCCTGAAGGTCTCAGCTTAGTAGGAGATTCTGTGGCTTGAGTGGTGGGAAATATCCCTGAGTGATATTAAGCTGTTGTACACCAAACCTGGCCACCTGGCCCAGCATCGTCTAGTCTGACTGGTAGTGGTACTGCAAACACCCATGCAGAGATCTTTCGTGGCCCTACAGTCCGAGATCTTGTAACTGGGGAGGATTGCATTGAACCTGAGATCTCAGCACGCAGCCATGCCACCACCCTAAACTTCTCAGCTACAGACACCTGTGCCCCTTCGGCCAAAACAAAGTGGGATCTGAGCATACGCAAGTGACCTCAGTTGCCATGTTTTACTGCACATGTGGGAAGAATACCCTATACATGATTGCTATTTTCTCTGAAAGGGGCATAACATAAGAACATAAGAGATGCCAATGTTGGATCAGGCCAAAGGCCCATCCAGTCCAACACTCTGTCACACAGTGGCCAAAAATACCAGGTGCCATCGGGAGGTCCAGCAGTGGCCACCAGTGGGGCAACATGCAATTTTTTCAGCCTTGATGCATGAATTCCAGCACTGGTTCTGGCTCACATGTACTGAAGCTGAAAATATGTATCTTGTTCCTTCCAGACAAAATGATCGTGCGCAGGAGGTAGGAGCAGGGGGGGCATGTAATGATAATAATAATAATGCTTTCGATTTATTGATCGCTCTTTCCCACATACCTGCGGGCTCAGAGTGATTTACAGTCACTCTTGAGACAGTTGGACTAACAGTATTTGTGGGGATAGGGAAGACAAACATACAGCATTAATTACACACACACACTGCAGGTAGCCGGGTTTAATCTGCAGGCTGGGTCAGTCGTGTTCCTGCGGCATCTTGTCGGCTGGCTGATGACGTCTGGCTTCTTGATGTTGTGCAGCCACACACTGCCACCGCCTGGCCAACTCACTCCACTGCAGGGAAGCCGACACAGCTCTTTCGTCTTTCCGGTCGCCGCGCCTCAGAAGTTGCCTCGGCAGCTAACACCTTCCCGAAGGGAGGGGTGTGCCCACCCCCTTACATGTGGTCCCCAATTTATCTACTCGCCGAAGCTTTCGAATCGCTGGGTAGACATCTGAGGCATTCAGGGCATCTGAGGCTGCTCAGCTTGGACCTGAGCCATGATGAATGATGTAGGATCACTCTCTCGCCCACCATCACCATAGTCCAGCGGATGTCACTGCAGCCTGGCATTATGGGGCCATTTGGCCAAGCTCGTTCCTGGACTGTTTTAGCATCCTCTGAGTTGGTGACCAGGATTGTGTGTGTGTGTGTGTGTGTGTGTGTGTGTGTGTGGTTGTTAAGTGCCGTCAAGTCACATCTGACTTATGGTGAGGCTATGAATTAATGACCTCCAAAACATCGTGTCATTAACAGCCTTGCTTAGGAGAGCCAGTTTGGTGTAATGGTTAGGAGCACAGACTGTAATCTGGGAGAACCGGATTTGATTCCCCGCTCCTCCACGTGCAGCTGCTGGATGACCTTGGGTCAGCTACAAGTTTTTTTCAGAGCTGTTCTCTCACGAGCAGTTCTCGAAAGAGCTCTCTCAGCCCCACCCACCTCACAGGGTGTCTGTTGTGGGGAGGGGAAGGGAAAGGAGATTGTAAACTGCTCTGAGACTCCTTCGGGTAGTGAAGGGCGGGGTATAAATCCAATCTCTTCTTCTGTCTTGCAAACTGAAGGCCATGGCTTCCTTTACTGAGTCAATCCATCTCACGTTGGGTCTTTCTCTTTTCCTGCTGACTTTGTCTTTCCTAGCATTATTGTCTGTTCCAGTGAGTCTTGTCTTCTCATGATGGGCCTAAAGTACGATAGCTTCAGGTTAAGTCCGTTTAGCTTCTAGGGGGAGTTCAGGCTTGATTCGACCTTGAGCCCACTTATTTGTCTTTTCGCCTGTCCATGGTAGGCATAAAACTGCCCTCCAACACCACCTTTCAAATGAATCCATTTCCTTCCTATCAGCTTTCTTCATTGTCCAGCTTTCACATCCATACACAGTAATGAGGAAGCCTGGCCTTGAGGACAGAACCCAGAGGGTATACCAGATCCAAATTGCTGCTGTGGGATTCACGTCGGTCACAAATGGGGGAAGGGAAGTGTCTCTTATGAACACAGCAGTCGTACACACCTCCTTTAGTTGGTGGAAGTGTACACACTCCCTGCTCCTTTTATCTTGACAACAGCCCTGTGAGCAGGGTTCATTTTGTAGAAAAAGAGGTGCAGGAGCTCATTAGTATAACTCATCAGTATAATTTATTTGCATATGCCACGCACTCTGACATCACCGGAAGTGTGTCAGAAGGCAGCACCCACTGCTCAGGCTCCACTGGACTGTTTTGGATTGCTAGCTATTGGGGGGGGGGCACAGATCTGCCCTAGCAGAGGAGGGAGAGCTTGTATCTGAATAAACCTTGGCCTTAAAGGTGCCACTAGACTGTTTTGGATTGCTAGCTAGGGGTGGGAACATGCAGATCTGTGCAGGAAGGAAGGAAGGAAGGAGGGGGAAAAGAAAGGAAAAGAAAGAAGGAAAGAAGGAGGGAGGGAAAGAAAGGGAGAGAAGGAAATAAGGAGGGAAAGGGAAAGAAAGAGAGAAGGAAGGAAGGAAGGAAGGAAGGAAGGAAGGAAGGAAGGAAGGAAGGAAGGAAGGAAGGGAGGAGAGAGGGGGGAAGGGGGGGGGCTCTTTACTGCCGAAGCTCCGCTCCTGTGCGCTCCTGCAGGAAATTAACCCTGCCTGTGAGGTAGATAAGGCTGACCCATGCTCACCCTGTGAGTTTCATGGCAGAATGCTCCCTCTAAGCTGTGGAGTCTTGTCAGCAAAAATCCTACTTTGTGAGCTACTGGCATTAAAGTTGTGAGCGAGCAATTTGGCTGTCGCAGCTTAGAGGGAACACTGCGCAGGGGTTAGACTGTTGGCCCAGAGATGGGGAGAGCCAGGCTAAGAATTCAGTGTTCCCTCTAAGCTGAGCTAGTGTGAACTAGCTCACAGCTTTTTAGCCTCTGGCTCACACACTTTTGTCTTGGCTCAGGATGGGTGGCTCCAGAGCAAGCTATTTTATGCGTAACCTGTGAACAGTGCTTATGCATATTGTTTTTCTTTATACTTGTACTGAGTAATTCTCACATTACACTGAACACATGTACAGCTGAATGTGTGAATTAAAACCACAAATTTATCCAGGTATTGGTTTCATTTGTAAAGGGAATGCTCATTGACCTTTTTTCTCACAGGCAGACCTACGCATGTACAGACAGGATGTGAGTCTTTAGATGTAACTTGTGAACAGGGCGCCGATTCTTGAGGCTGCAGGTTGAGATTCATTGCTTCCTCTTTTTGATGGGACTTGCGTTAGCGCGGCAGATTTGCTCTGTTCATTTCATACGGATTGTTTGCACTTCTCAGCCTCCTGCCTGCATGCCATTTTTACCTCCCATTTCAGGCTAGACTGTCAGGAAAGATTCTGACGGGAAAACGGGGGGACACATGTGCAATATTTGTTGGCTTTCTGCTTGGTTACTTTAGCCAGAAGAACGCCTCAGAATGTCTTCCCTGAACAGAAGGCTCTCACTGCCCTAAAACAATGCTGACTAGCGGGGTGTCCTTTTCAGCTATTTGTTCCAATGCTTTTTCTTTCTTTTTCTTTTTTTTTTGAGGGTGGGGAGGGGACATGGTAATGGAAAGAATCTGGACCAGAGCACTTTTAAATTGCCTGTGGTCGAACGCCTGTTTTCAGCAGAATAAAGCCAGCAGGAAGGAAATTGTCCCCTCCATCTGCCAAAGTCAGCCTTCAAAATAAGTGAGGTTAGTTCAAAACAAAAAAAAAGACTCTGAGGCCTGGTTGGAGAACAGAGGAGATGGACCACTTGAGACTTTGGGGGGAAACCACAACATTTCTGGAGATTCCTAGAGAGGACTGATGTAACCTCTGGGTTTGCTCCAGAAGTGACATCGCACCATTGCACAACAGCAATTGTTTAAGATTATTTTTCTCCGGCTGGCCACACCAGTGGTAGTGGGAAACAGCAGCCGGGCAGTGGTTTGTTAGCCCTAAGCTGGAGTCCTGCAAGGAATCACATGGGTGAAATTAACTATCGACCATTTCTGTCCATTCAGCACTAGGGTTGTCAGACCCCCGCCAGCGGCAGGGCAACCCCCACTTTTGGAGGCACTTCCCTGCTGCCAGCCAGCTGGCTGGCAGGGGGAAATCCTACCCCCAACTGACCTTTATGGGCCTACTTCCAGTTTCGGGCCTATTTCCGTTTGGGGGTGATGCTCTGGTTTTTGGGCAAAACTCTATGGTTTGAAGCCGAATTTACCATAGAGGTTTGTCCAAGAACCAGAGTGTCACCCCTGACCAGAAGTAGGCCCAAAACCAGAAGTAGGCCCCAAAATGCCCAACATCACTTCCAGTCTCCTGGAAGGGCATCGACAGACCTCCACTGACCAGATAAGTCAACCTGATGTGGCAGGATATCCTGGGAAGGAGCAGGAATCCCCCCACTAGCTGCGAGGTAGGACCTAGCTACCCTATTCACAACCCAGATTTCACCTTCCAGGAGACTGTACACCTTTAAGAGCATCAGCAGACCAACCCTACCCCCATTTTCTTAATTTTTCCCCCTTGACTAAACAGTCTGTCTAATACATTAGTAACCCACACTTTACCCAAGGAGCTCAGATCTCCATACTTTATTTTCCCCTTACTGTTTTATCCTCACAACAAACCTGTGAGGTAGATTAGGCTGAGAGAGTGTCAGTAGCCCAGCCAGTCTCCTGGCGGAGTGGGGATTCAGCCTGGGTCTTTCAAATCCTATCCCATATCTAATAATCCTGCACTGACTCCCTCAGCTGTTCTTAATATTCCAAGAACAATGCTCATCATCATCATCATCATCATCATCATCATTATTACATTTGTATACCGCTCACCCCCTAATGGCTCTTAGCGGTTCACATTACATTACATCACTTTACTCATGCTGCGGTGGCTCAAGTGGTTAATACGG
>NW_015163621.1:988209-990368 GCF_001447785.1 Gekko japonicus
CTGGGTGGACGGGAGCTGGGACATGGGTCGAGAGTTCACCCCGGCCATGGTGGGGCTCGAACAGCCGAAGCTGTTCGACAGATGGAATTGCAGGCTTCATTTACCACCTGCGCCACCGCTCCCTTGTCAAAGTTTTGAGGTTGGGTCTTTTTTTAATTAAGCAACTGGGGTTTTTATTCATAACTAGAGTTGCCAGGTCTGGGTTGGGGAATACCTGGAGACTTTGGGGGGTGGATCCAGGAGAGGGCGGGGCTTGGGGGAGGGGAGGGGCCTCAGCATGGTACAATGCCACAGAGTCCAACCTTCAGAGCAGCCATTTTCTCCAGGGGAGCTGATCTCTGTCAGCTGGAGATGAGTTGTAAAAGCGGGAGATCCCCAGGCCCCACCTGGAGGCTGGCATCCCTATTCATAACTAGGTTGCCAACTGTCTGGAGAAAAAAGAAATGCCCTGCACCTTTAATAGAAGTTTAATTGGAAATTATCTGCCAGGATGATTAATTCACCTCCATGCCATGAAAAGCTTCAGCTGCCCATTTCCTCACATCAGGACTGGTGTCAGTATACCTTGGGTAGGGGCTAGAGTCAGATCCCTCCTGGCAACTGGCAGGGGATGGGGGGGACTTACCAAGAGAAAAAGAAAGGTTCAGGCCACATTGCCACTGTTGCATAGGAGGTGACATCATTACACCAGTGACTTCCAGGCGCTGCTCTGGTATTTGAGCAAAAACTCTATGCTAAATCTGGCTTCTACCATAGAGTTTTTGCCCAAATACCAGAGTGTCACCCAGAAGTCTCTGGCTTGATGGCATCACTTCCTGTGTGATGCCAACAATGTCACCTGGGCCTACCTTTTTCTACCGGTAAGTCCCCCCATCGGCAAACTGATCAGCAGATGGGAGGCAGGGCCTAGGGGCAGGGGATCCCACCTCCTGCAGGGGTCTGGCAACCCAAGCTGGGGCATCTGCCAGGGCCCAGGGATTGTGGCAGGGGCCACTGCCAGTGACCCTCACTTTCACGCCTCCTCTTCCACCTGCCTGTACACACTTCCCCTGCCTTTTCACTCCATATCCTGTGCTGCTGGCTTCCTGGGCTGCCCAGCACCACCACACAAGAGTGTGTACGTGATGCAAGCGGTGCCACAGCAGTACCACAGTAGTGGCACTCTCAGTCACAAACACCACCCAGTTCAGGAAAGGGTGTGCATGTGGTCTGTGACTGTGGGTAGCTGCTGGATACTTAGCAGAGTAAATTTAGCAGAGTAAAATTACAGGCCAGTCAGTCAGACGTCAATACCGGGTAAGTTGGTGGAAACTATTATTAAGGAAAGGATTAATAGGCACATAGATGAACAAAAACTATTGAGGCAGACTCAGCATGGGTTCTGTAAGGGAAGATCTTGTCTCACTAACCTGTTAGTGTTCTTTGAGGGGGTGAACAAACATGTGGACAAGGGGGACCCAATAGATGTTGTTTACCTTGACTTCCAGAAAGCTTTTGATAAGGTTCCTCATCAAAGGCTCCTAAGTAAGCTCAATAGTCACGGGATAAAAGGACAAGTCCTTTTGTGGATCAAAAACTGGCTGATTAATAGGAAACAGAGAGTGAGTATAAATGGGCAATTTTCTCAGTGGAGGGTGGTAAACAGTGGGGTACCGCAGGGATCAGTACTCGGTCCGATGCTTTTTAACTTGTTTATTAATGATTTGGAGTTGGGAGTAAGCAGTGAAGTGGCTAAATTTGCAGATGACACAAAGTTGTTCAGGGTGGTGACAACCAGGGAGGATTGTGAGGCACTCCAAAGGGATCTGTCGAGAATGGGTGTCAACGTGGCCAATGGGGTTCATTGTGGCCAAGTGCAAAGTGATGCATATTGAAGCAAAAAAACCCCTAACTATAAATACACTTGATGGGGTCTGAACTGGCAGAGACTGACCAAGACAGAGATCTTGGAGTCGTAGTAGATAACTCAATGAAAATGTCAAGACAGTGTGTGACTGCAATAAAAAAGGCCAATGCTATGCTGGGGATTATTAGGAAGGGAATGGAAAACAAATCAGCCAGTATCATAATGCCCCTGTATAAATCGATGGTATATCCTCATTTGGAGTACTGTGTACCACACCTCTCAAAGCACCTCAAAAAGGATATTATAGCATTGG
>NW_015163621.1:991010-994187 GCF_001447785.1 Gekko japonicus
GGTTAGTATCTTGGGGAGAGGCTCCAGCAGCTACCCTGCGAGTTTGGAGCCTCTCCCTCAAACCCCTTCCCCTCCAGCCCCCAGAATATAGCCTATGTTTTCACCATTGACTTCAAAGGCCCATAGGATATAATGGGGCCAAATTGCCGCCGAAATTCAGTGGCAAGCCAGTTCAGATCAGAGTATCTGAATCGGCCTGCAGCAGCCCTAAAGGGGTCCGAATGGGCCATTTTCAGGGGTGCATTCGGTTCAGACTAACTGAATGCACATCCCTACTTAGGAACCCACAGGCTGGGGCAGGTGATGCACTGTATTCTTGGTGCTTGGGGGGGGGCAACAGTGGGAGGGCTTCTAGTGTCCTGGCCCCACTGCTGGACCTCCTGATGGCACCTGGTATTTTTGGCCACTGTGTGACACAGAGTGTTGGACTAGATGGGCCATTGGCCTGATCCAACATTGGCGTCTTTTATATTCTTTATGTTTAAGTGCAGCGAAATAATGCAGTGTAGACACGTGTGCATTTAACTTGTAAGAAAAAGTTTACTTCAAAATTAGGGAAAGGACTACATGGAAGGAAAACAACAACAGTCTAACTAACTCATCTTTCCAGTTCTGAACTACTCCATATTGTTTCTTTGTTCCCTTTGGCCCTGGGAAGGGGGAAGGGAGGAGGGAGGGAGGGAAGTTTCCCCCCCAAAGCTCCACCCCTTGTGTACTTGCAGAACAGCATGAACCAACATATTGATTAGCCAATAGTCAATCTTACAGTCACCTTATTCAAATAAAAACTCCCCCTTTTTGGTGGGAAGAATCTGCTCTACACCTAATTGGTTCTATGCTAAACTGCTGTTATTAGCTTACAGAAACTTCAAGGGATGACTGAAGGGATGATACTGGAAGGGAGATGTCAGCAGGGGTCCTGGAGGTGGGCAGAGGAAGGGAGGGGTGCCCTGGGTACTCTTTGCCTAGGGCACCTCAAAACTTAGAACTGGCCTTGCCTCACATTAAGCCTTCAAATGGGGAAGTAAGGAATGATATAAGCTGCTTTTGGTGTACATTGGGGAGGAAAACGGTATACATGAAGTAAATAAATAAATGCTGCCCATTTCATCATGTTAAGCTTCCATTAAAGGGACAGAACACTTTTCTCCAGGCCTGTTGGCGAGCTTCATAACTAACAACTCCCCCAAGTTTACAGAAATCTCGATCTTGTCTTGTGAGTGGGCCCCTTTTGCAGACTTCAGGATAAGTGTCTGATCATGACTTCTGTTTGTATGTAGGGAGCTTACAAGGAAATGGGCAGGGGTAAAGAAGTTGGAAATTTTCCATATATACAGGGTGGGTTGGCCATTATGGCCACTGGGACACTCCTTGCTGGGTCATGCCCTCTCCCCCATGCCTGGCCAGCCTGGTAGTGATGTGGGTGCTGCCTGACTGAGTTGCACACAGCAAAGGCATCACGTGGCCCGGGCAAATTTCACGCATGAGAGGCGATGCCTGGTACAGCCCAGCCTGGCCACATCATGCAGGCATCCAGCCCTGCCGAGTCATTGTGGAGTGGGGTTGTCTGGGCATAAGAACATAAGAGAAGCCAATGTTGGATCAGGCCAATGGCCTATCCAGTCCAACACTCTGTGCCACACAGGGGCCAAAACCCAGATGCCATCAGGAAGTCCACCAGCGAGTCAGGCAATGAGTATGCCATGGCACCTTCCAGCTGTCTCTTTCTCCCTCCCTTCCCTCCATAGTGGGAACAGGGCCCTTTTCCAGGGTCTTTTCCCCCTTCCCAGTCCACCTCTGCATATACACACGCTGTCATCTCCACCTACAGGAATCTGTGAACTTTCAGAAGCTCGAGCAAATCAATTTTTCTACCACCCTCTGATTTTTCCTTTAACTGACTCTCACTTTCTGTCAGCACCCTTTGCTTCCTGAAAACATCCTCAGTATTCTCTGAGACACACAACCCCCACAAACACACTGCCTTTTTTTGATTAGTTTACAAAATCATATTTTTTGCACAACTGGGAAATCTGTGGAGAAAATGTTACTTCGTGGGTGGCCCAGTTTTGGTCCTTTGGTAATCAGCGTGAGACACCCACAGAGCTGTAACAAGGACAAGGCAAGTGAGGCCCTCTCCTCGGGCACACAAGGCTGAGGAGCACAGGAAAAAGTGTATCGTGACTAAAATGAACACTGTGTGGTTATTGCTCTTGCTGTTTATGTATTTACCTTTTTTAAACCAAAATAACTACTATGTAAGTACAAGGGGCATAATTTTATATCTTGCTGGTGGGGGGCCAGGAGGGAGCTTTCCAGTAATGCGGGGTGGGGGAACGTCACCACATGCAACGTCTCCGATGCGGTGACATCACACAGAAATTACCGTAGAGCCAGTTTGAAGAAGAGGAAGAGGAAAAAACCAAAATAACTACTATGTAAGAACAAGGGGCATAATTTTGTATCTTGCTGGTGGGGGGCCAGGAGGGATCTTTCCAGTAATGCGGGGTGGGGGAACGTCCTTGAGAGAACAGCTTTGAGAGAACTTGTGACTGACCCAAGGTCACACCAGCAGTTGTGGGGAGGGGAAGAGAAAGAAGTTAGTTAACAAAGGTAACGTTGATGTATAATAAGGTTTAATATATGTTTATAGATATAGTATGGTTGTTTCTTGTTGGTGTTACAGTGTTTTAGTTTCCCAGTGTTCTACTGTTCTGTTGTTCTTTGTAATGATTTTTAAAGTTGTTAACGTTATGTAGTTAACTAGGAACAAGGCCCATTGTGGAAATAAATACAATGAGCCCTAGAAAGAGGCTCTGGGAGAGTGTCAAGGCCTTGGGCACTCAGCGTCAATTTGCTGTGGCGATCACAACAGGGTATAATGACACAGAGTCCACCATTTTCTCCAGAGGAATTGTTACTGCCTTTTTAGAGGGACAGTGAGACCCCTATGGCTGAGTCTCCCTATTTGGAGATGGAATCCCCAATCTTTGGGGGATCCCTGGAAAGTTGGTAACCCAAGGGTCTGGCCTTTCCTTGCTTCCCTGTGCAGAGCGGGGGAGACTATGTGGTCAGAGCACAACACAGATTATTAGCTCAAATTAAAGAATTTATTTAACTCTTTACACAATTATGGAGCACACACACACTGTAGGAGTAAGCACACACTATGAATCA
>NW_015163621.1:994636-1018593 GCF_001447785.1 Gekko japonicus
CGTTGAAAACACATACATGTTCAACACTTTGGAGGGTGGGCTCTATGGCATTCTATTCAGCTGAGGCCTCTCCTCTCCTCTCCCCTCCCCTCCCCAAACTCTGGCTTCCTTACACTGGCTTCCTTAGACACAGAATAGCCAGGAATTTCCCAACCTGGAGCTGCCAACCCTAGTCAGGACTGGCCCCAATGAGTTCCACTGAGGGGAAAGTTAGTCCCACTCAGGAGGCAAGCAGGAGAAGTGTCTTCGTCAAGAGAAAAAGCCATTTGCCAGTAATTCTGACAGGGCACAGTGGCTGAAGGGGGAGTGGGCGGGAAAGAGGAGCAGACCCAGCACCCGGCCAATGGCACATGAGTACTCTTGAGTGGTGGCTGATGGGCCAAAAGCTGAGGGAGCACATTGCACAGCCAATGGGAGAGCTGCAAAGTGCCACCCCAAAACACAATTATTATACAGAGACATAGTTGTAGTTGCAAACCATTTATAGTTTAGAATTTTTGTATGTTGATTGATGTTTGTACAAGCTCCCTTACTATTATTAATAAAATAAAAAAATTAAGATCCTCATAGTAGACCCAGACGTAATGCAAGAACTGCATATTGTGTAATTAGGCCCTTAGTCTGAAATTTTGGAGAGTCAGCAGATGGTACTGAGCTCAGGAGACCAATGGTCTTTACTCTCTGCACTTCATATACTTACAGTGCCGTGGGTAGCTGTGCAAGTCATGATCTTTTCAGCAGTGGCACCATCTTCGTGCATCTCCTTCCTACAAGGCACCTACCTGGCTCCATCCCTGCTGGAGTTCAGGAAAGCAAGGTGTGGTTATGACACAGGGCATTTAGAACTGCAGAGGATTAGTTTGACTTTGGGCTCTGTGAATGTTTCCTCTTTATTTTCTTTTTATATTTGTTTGCATTTATGTCAACAGTTTTGGTTTGCTACTTTCTGCTGTTCGTTTCTGCAGGATATGCATCCTGTACAGCCTTTGCATAATTTTTACAGTATTTACACCTACCATAAAACAAAGTCTGAGTCCAGTGGCACCTTTAAGACCAACAAAATTTAATTCTGGGTATACGCTTTCATGCGCACGAAAGCTTATACCCAGAATTTAACTTTATTGCATGCACACGAAAGCATATACCCAGAATTAAACTTTGTTGGTCCTAAAGGTGCCACTGGACTCAAACTTTGTTCTATTGCTTCAGACCAACACAGCTATCCACCTGAATCTACATCTACCATGTTTATCTTTGAGCCATGTAATAGCCATATAAAGAATAATGCTGATACATTGGCACACATGTAACATTGAAAATGTCTGGATTTTATAGGAAGAAATCAGTGCAAGAAAATGGAAAATTTAAAAAAACAGAGGGCTTGATTCACACAAGCAGGGGTCATTTCGTAGAAAAAGAGGTGCAGGCACTCATTAGCATAACTTATTTGCATAACTTATTTGCATATGCCACACACCCTGACATCACCGGAAGTGTGTCAGAAGGCAACACCCACCACTCTGGCTCTACTGGACTGTTTTGGATTGCTAGCTAGGGGGGGGGACATGCAGATCTGTCCTCACAGAGGAGGGAGAGCTTGTACCTGAAGGCGGGATGGGGGGGCTCTGCAACTTACCTGGCTGCTTCTTGCTCCTTGTGGCCGGACTGAGGGCTGCTGAGAGCAGGGGGAGGGGCTTGTTGCATGTGCCTGCCCCCTGGGCTCCTTACTGCCGGAGCTCCGCTCCTGTGCGCTCCCGCAGGAAATGACCCCTGCACACAAGGGAGAAATGAAATCGAAATATGGATTTGGGGGTTGAAAACAACAGGCATGCCATCCCTGGTCTGATTCATGGCTTTCTTGCATCATTTTTCGCTTTTGCCTTTGTGATGTTCTTGTTTTATTACATTCTAACAGGTACTGTTTTTATTGCTGTAAACTGTCTTGTGGATAGTAAAAGCTGAGAAAAGCAGAGTATAGAGATTTTAGATAAAGAAGGAAGCCGAAGTAAGCCCCACTGAGTAGACTTTAGTAGGATTCTGAGTCGACCTGCTTAGAATTTCACTGTTTTGCAACATCCCCCCCCCCTATTTTTTCATGCTGGTGCAAAGGTTTTTAAGGCTGACTTTGCTAGTGACTTTAGTTTGGTTTGGGCTGGGGGAGAAAAGCTTGATTCACCTTTTGAATAATCCCTTATCTGTTTTGTGAGAAACCTGGTATAATGGACTTCATTTTCTCCTTCCCTCTGAGACTTGTGATGCTGAGATTTGAATCCTGGGAGGTAATCAGGTGGAGCGGGGATCAATGAAGTTGGACTTAATCTTCTAGCTGTATGATTTGGATGCATTCAGAAAATGATTTGCATGTATGGAAATTCAGGCCGTTGCGCAGGCTGCACTGACACAATCGTGGAGGGTATTTGGCTGCAGTGTGGAAGCTTCCATTGGAACATCCCATCAAGTTTCTGTTCTGTGCGGCTGTGCACGGAAACTTCATTTTGAAACCAGAGAGGCGAGTGGAAACCATGAGCTGGCTTTAATCTAATGCACATATGTTAGTAGGGCATAGAGAGGAAAGAGGCATCTTGGAACCAGTTTGCACAGCCATTGCTGGCTATGGAGGTGAAAGTGCTTGATAAGCTATAGGGAAAGTACCTATCTGAAACCAGTCATGTGCATTTGCCGCCATGGATCAGAATCCGCTCGTGGCCCTCAGTTGCAAACATTCTCTCCATCATCGGCCAACGCATGCTGGAAGCTGACTCCTTTTTGTGGTGGTAGATATATACCTCCAGGTGGGTAGCCATAAGCAGACAACATGTATGTGCTAGATCAGTGATACTCAGTGGCTCAGAAGCCACACGCGGCTCTTTGACATGCAACAGGTGGCTCATCTGAGCACTGTTGCCCATGGCACCTGCCCCATGTTCCAGGAAAGTGGGGGAATTCCTTTAGAAATTGAAATATTTCATCATTATTGTGGACCCAGGAAAGAACTGTTTTATTGTAAAATCACAACACAACTTGCCCATGATTACTATATCAAGGATCTGCAAAGGCAAGGGTTTTGTGTTTAAGGCTGGGTCAGTCAACATATGCAGCTGAATAACGGAGTGGATTGGGGCAGACCCCTGTCGAATGCTAACCCATAGAGCAAAGCTCCCAGTAAGGGGGAGAGATAACTCTAGATGCTCAAAGGTGCTCTAAGTAATTAAAAGGATTATTGATTGTGTGTGCCTGGGGTAGTATGCAGCAACAACAAGAACTGTGAAACTGATATCAAAATAGTTAAATACCATCCTTATATTATTTTCTTATATATCTAAGTAATCCAATTACCAATTATGTACACTGGTCACTTGTATATCTAAGTAATCCAGTTACAAATAGTATAGGCAAGTGACTATTATAACAATACAGACTTAAACACAGGGTAGTGACTCTGGATTAGTGGACAAATCCTGAGTAGTTTTTTTCTGCAGGTGAATGCTACTCCACCAAAAGAGTGACTCTAAGGTAAACATATTCAGAAATACAATTCCATATATACATCCACAAATTAGTCCACCAATATATTTGTAGCTTTTCCTGGTTTCTTTTCCTCTTTCCCCAATGTGTGAGCCAGCCTAATATCTCCACATTTCACTTTAATGCTTTCTCAAGGTTTAAAGAAAGATTGCTTCAAAAGCAGGTATTCTGTCAGTTGAGTATCAGGACCTAGTCCTCTGTGCTGGACTGCGCTGATTTTCCCATGTTGGGGAAAGAGGCTGTAGTTACCATGTGCTGGAGCATTACCAGAGAATAAAAATTAATTCATCCGTGTAAATCTGATGATCCTATCTGTTTTGGACAACCTCGGGTGATTTCTCACTAGAGCTGCCTTGCAGCGCAGCACCGTTTGCCCCAACACAAACATGTCAATTTCACACCTGAGACTGTGGGGCTGCATTTGACCCACGGCTTCGCCCGATTTCCTCCGCAGTTTCATGATCCTCAAAAACCAGGATCACGAAACTGCGGAGGAAATTGGGCGAAGCCACGAGTCAAAATGCAGCCCCAGAGCTTCGGGTGTGAAATTGACATGTTTGTGTCGGGCAAACGGCGGCTGTGCTGCGAGGCAGCTCTAGTGAGAAATCATCCCTGTAGTTCTGAATCTATGGGGTACTGGTGCTGTGATTGCTAGTTTTTTAATGTTTCTTTTATCTATTAATCTCTGCTTCTTTTTGCTGTTTTAATGATCTGGTTTATGACTTTTTATTGGTTTTTATGCTGCCAGCTTTTATTGTTAATCTGTATGCTTTATTAGATGTTGTACACTGACCTGGAATTATTATTTTTATTCAGAGCATGGGATATAAATATTATGGGTAAATAAATACAATTCAGACAAACAGCAGTTTAGGGAGAAGACACGAATGCACTCAAAATAGCTTGGGAGTGACTGGAGGATCCTGGCCTATACAGTTAGAGGCTCAGGTCTCTTCCGTGGCACATAGCGCTTCTTATCCGCTTCAGGTGGTACACCAGCTATAGCCATTCATTGAAAGGCATAATTTGGCCATGGAGATATATGTTTTAATCACATTCCAAGATGGATTACTGCTATGTGCTTTACATGGAATTTCCCAACCCAGAGTTGGCAACCGTAGTTACTTCTCCCACAGAGACAGAGGGATAGCAGACAGCGATGGAGTCTTCCAAGTGGTGGAGGCCTGTCTGTGAAATGCCCTCCCCCTTGAAGCTCACCTGGCATCAACATTACTGGCTTTTAGGCACTGGGCCAAAACCAAGATTTAAAGTAAATTTTATCTCCTTTTCTTGTTCTCGTCCTGCTTTGAGATTAGCTTTCATGCTGATTTTAGTGGTTATTTTAAAATACTGCTGGTGTTCTGGTTTACTAAGCTTTAAGACATTTGAACTGTATCATATTGGTTTGTGTGCATATTCTAAATTGTATTAGTTACTGATTAATTTTTATGCTGTCAGCTACCTTGGGCAGACGCTGGAGAGTGTGGAACAGATATCTTTTAAATAAAATTGCAGAGCATTTCTTCAGGGCAGCAAGAGGAGAACCGTGGCAAGAAATCATGTGACATGTTCGAATGCTGGCTTTCTTCTACAGTTGCTTTGTTCTGCTTTCCACCATGGGCTTGTATTGACTGGCATCTTCTCTCTTTCTTCCTAGTCTTTTCACTACGCTTCCTTGCGGGTCAAAAGCAAAAAATGGCCCAAAGGTAAATTGTTTGAATCATTACCATGTATCATTCATTTTGGATGTAATAAGTAACATGGAGAATCAAGACGCTTATAGGGTTGCCATCTCTGGATTTGAACATTCCTGGAGATTTGGGGATGGAGCCAGGGGAGGGCAGGGTTTGGAGAGGGGCAGGACCGCATTGGGGTGTAATGTCATAGAATCCAACTTCCAAAGCCACCATTTTCTTCAGGGGAACTGATCTCTGTAGTCTGGAGATGAACTGTAATCCCAGGAGAGCTGTAATCCCAGGCTGGCAGCCCTATAAAAATTAACACACTGAGGCCTAGTCTAGAAGATGTATTCACACCACAGGAAAATTTGTATTTTCACATGGTATATATATGTGTGTGTGTTATAAGGCTTACCATGTGCCCAGTTCAAGAGTTCTATTATGCCAGTTTGCCAGTTCAAGAGTTTTATTATGATTTCGTGTGATCTTTTTATGCCATGGCGTTTTGAGCATTATGCTCCCAGGGGTGGGCTTTCTGTTTGTTTTTTTCAGTTACTGAGTTCTGATTCCAAACTGTCTGAAGGAATGGGGAGTATCTAGCTATCTATGGTTCTTCTTCAATGTCCTGGTGCTTCTACAACTTCCTTTAGAAAACTATCAATGACGTATAAGATTTTTTTGATTTATTTTGTTTCCTTAATTTATACCCAACCTTCGTCTCCACTGGTGACCCAAAGCAGGTTACGTTGTTCTCCTCTCATCTGTTTTATCCTCACAACAACCCTGTGAGGTAGGTTAGGCTGCGAGTGTGTAACTGGCGCAAAGTCACCCAGCCAGCCTCCATGGCAGACTGAGTTTTTGAACTTGGGTCTCCCAAATTTTCGTTCAACACTACAGACAACAAGTTCTCCGAGAGAGGGGAGGTGGGGAAACAGATCGATGGGGAAGCTTTTTAAAAAATCATTTACACCTCGCAGTGCAAATTAAAGTCTACAATGATCAATTCTATTGGCAAATCTCATGCTAGACATCACGTCAGCCACTTGGAGCATGGTAAAATGCCTTGTGTAGACCAGCCCTCAAATGGAAACAGTGCATTTTCCCAGATATAAAATTTAGTGCATCTACATGTGCTGTCCTTCGTGGAAGTGCGTGCAACCTTGAGTGGAGTGCATGTGGGCCACAACAAATGTGCTATCATTTATTGTGCTAAAAATGCACCTGGTAGAACAACCTTATGGGTGCAAAAGAGCCCTCATTATCCAAGCATCATTCAAAGCAGAATTCAAATCAGTGGGTTTCAAGTAGGGTTGTCATACTCCCTGATGCGGGCGGGGGTCCCCTGGTTTCTGGCGCTCCTCTCTGAAGCTGCTCGCCGGGGGGTGGGGGATTACCTCCCCAAACAGGCAAGAAGCTGAAACATGACTTGCCTATGTCACCGAGAAGTGGCTATATGCCTTCAAACTGAGACTAAAACAGCTCTGTGCCAAAGATGGTTTGTTAGCTGCTTTAAATCGGGATACCCACAGATCGACTTGGATGAAAGCCCTGGATGAGAAATTAATGATAGGTGGAATGTCATTTGATGATTTTTCGAGATGGGCAAAACCGAAGCATTTTCTCTGATTAAAAAGTGAGTCCTGGAAATCAACCATAGCAGTTTGGATTTGTATCCCGCCTTGCTTGCTGATTCTGAGAGCCCGCAGAGGTTGCTCACCCCTATTATTTGGTCTTTCTTACCCAAACTCTTTACCCACCCACCCGCCAAATGCACTATTTTGCCATCTCACATTATTGGAGAACTTTTTTGTTTGCAAGACAGAACATTTTTTGTTTGCAAGACTGAACATTATACTACCAATGGTTTTGCAGGGGAGATTTCTGAATAGGCCCTACACCGACAGAATCTGCCCTTGTGGCGTTAATAGGATTGATACATCCTCCCACGCCCTGCTGGAATGCAGATTTTTTAAGATTATGAGGGATTACTGTATTAGGCCTTTAATCAACCAATCATTCCCCTACACCCTGGAAACCCTGGCTTTCTTGCTCAGTGATAAGGATCCTAAGATCACTCTAGCAACTGCGAAATTTGTCTCTGTCCTTTTAGCCCTCGCATCCAAAACATGAGAAATAAGTATTTTCTTCTGCTTAAGATTCCTGAATCAATGAGCTTTTAAAAGGAAAGGAAAGGTGACGTGGGGGGGCAGCACTCTGGTTTTTGGGCAAAACTCTATCATTAAAAGCTAATTCTACCAAAGAGGTTTTGCCCACAAACCAGAGCATCGCCCCCGACATCTGTGTGACGTAGGCATGTCGTGTTTATCTTCAGCTTCTCCCCCCCCCGTAAGCTCACCCCCATCCCCCCACCCACCCACCAAACTTGGCAACCCTACATGTATTCCTAGAGATTCCTTAGAACAAGTATACTTACTCTGAAAGTCACAGAGAGCCACATTTGCAATTATCATCAACCAGAAGAGCCACAACTACTTCCATTCCAAACATGAGGCCTGAATCTCAGAGAGATTTGCAGCTTTTCAGTTCCTCTGGCAGTGGGTGTTTCAGGGTGGGAACCAACTGCCAACCAGAGTCCCCCCAGATGGGAATGGGGGATCCCCCACTTTTGGGGGTTTCTTCCTGGGGGAAACCCCACCCCCAAACAGCGATGTTGCACGACAATGTCCCCAACGTCCCTTTGGACCAGTTACACACTCTCAGTTATCATATCAGGGGCATCGCACAGCGACGCTCTGGTTTTTGGGCAACACTCTATGGTTTGAGAATGGTTTTACCATAGAATTTTGCCCTGAAACCAGAGCAGTGCCACATGACGTCCCCAACATGGTGACATCACTTCCACATTATGTCATCGCATTGGGAACATCGCTGTGCAAAATTGCTGTTTGGGGGCAGAACCCCATCCCACTCCTGGAAGGTTCCCTCCCACCCACCGCTGGCACGTCATGAAGGCATGGGAACTCTAGTCCCCCCACCTGGGCCTTGCCCACTTTCCAGAATTCCAGGCTGCTCACCGCATTGGGGAACGGTGCTCAGAAGAGCCAGAGGTGCCATATGTGGCTTATGAGCCACATGAGTGAATACAACTACCGGGTGAAGCCCACCGGAAGGAGCTGCGGTTTAAGACCTGCTCCGGGCACCAGGAAGTGAAGCGTCGAAGAGCTGCCAGGGACTGAACAACAAGCTGAGCCAGGAACTAAATAACAACTGAGCCCGCGGCTGGGGTGCTGGTAGGTTATCGCCCCCCCATACAAATAATGTGGCCCTAGTTAGGGATAAACAGCTGTGTAAACTGCTCAGAGACCCTCCGGGGTCAGAGCGGTATATAAGTCGAAAATTAAATAAATAAAAATAAATAAATAAAATACCTTAGAGGCTTTGCTATGATTTTTCAACAAGAGGATCAGTAATAGTGCCAGGTACAAGGCAACTTGCTTGCCATTCTAGTCTTTCCCAGTGTTATGCTGACCGGGAGGAGTATTGGGCGCATTCCAGAGAACTTCCTTGACATGACCTTACAGGAATGGGAGCCACTGCCTTTCGTGTCCCACTCATGTTGTTCTACTAATGTCAGCTACTCCTGTCAAAGGCAAGAAGCCTATGTCATGTCTTCTGCCCATGCCATCATTTCCCAGGGTACTGCCAGCATATCGCTCCTCCCATTTCACCTGGACTTTTTAAAGAGAATGACTATAACTTCCCTAGTATTGCTGAATTGAAAGTTCTTGTTAGAAGTCCTTTTGTCTCAAAATGGGGAGACGATTGGTGTGAGAGAGGTCTCATGAAAAAATGTTGCTGCATCTTCCCACCTGTTCCCCAATTTTGGCATTGGCAGCGATCACATTCCTCCTGCTAGATATTGTTTCCTTTTGTACTCTCTTTTTTATCCACCAAATGCCAGAGTAAGGATAGGAAGTGTTGCTCCCTGCCCTCACTCTGATGTGGCTTTGTGACAGTGGAATGTAGCCAATAAAGTCTAGGATTGGTGTGAGAGAGGTCTCATGAAAATTTTTTGCTGCATCTTCCCACCTGTTCCCCGATTTTGGCATTGGCAGCGATCACATTCCACACTCCTGCTAGATATTGTTTTCTTTCGCACTCTCTTTTTTATCCACCGAATGCCAGAGTAAGGATAGGAAGTGTTGCTCCCTGCCCTCACTCTGATGTGGCTTTGTGACAGTGGAATGTAGCCAATAAAGTCTAAAGTCAAATCTGAGCCTTACACATAAAGAAAAAAAATTGCACCTAGCAGCAACAGGGAACACAAATGTAGTCAACTGGTGTGGAGAACATGGTATTCTATTTTCAACAACCCAATCCCCCCATGTGCTTCACAGCCTGTGAACATGGTTGCAAAATTGGGGGAGCTGTTTCAGGTCAGCAGTAGCCAGAACAAAGGCACGCTTAGCCATACAAAGTGAAAAGCAGACCTAATAAGGCTTGCCGATGCCACATGCAATATCCAGAATTTTGTGCAATCTAGAATTCTCTGTATCACACACTGGTTCCTTGTCATGCGATCTGACATAATGGATTGAGATGTACACAAATATTATTATTATTTACAACACTGATACCCCACCTTTCTGCCCTAATAACGGCCTCCAAGGCAGCTAACAATCTAAAAACATACATGATAAAATTACATTATGAAACCATTAAAAACAACCTCCCTCCCAAACGTACATAATTAAAACAATTTTAAAAGCAGAGTTAAAATACATACAAAACAGATAAAATACATACAAAACATAAAAACATTGGTTACAAAAAGGACATCATATATATACATGCATGCATACATACATAGCAATGTTTTCCCGTGGGCCCCCCCACATCAGCTGTCAAAAGGGGCTATGCTCTCCTTCCCCGCCTATGTGTTCTTTTTAAACCAGGGTGGAAAAATTCAGGATATTATTTCAAAAAGAAGAAACTTTTCAGAGCTTAGCTGTGGGATATCATAGAAGAAAGAATAGTAATTTAATGTGATCTAAACTCTTGACACCACTTCACAGCTGTAGGACAAATATAATTAATATAACAATGTAAACTCAATTTTTCACAGTGAACAGTCTAATGTTTTAATTAAATTTGCCCTAGGCTTTTAAGGAAAAGTGATATGAATATTAGGGGGGGGATTCTGTTTCTGGTGATTAAAAAAAAGAGAGAAAAGAGTAAAATTTCAGGGTTGTCAAAGTCAGATGGGTTGAAGTAATGAAAATAAAGCCCTTTCTGTTGCGCTACATTGGCTCTAAAAATTCCTGATGCGAATTAACCTCTGAGTAAAATACAAATGGCACGCACTGGCCATTCTTTCCTCCTTTGTTTAAAAGAGGTCAGACAACGATGTCACAATGCGGTTAATCACAATCAACTGTAACGTCCTCTGATCTGTATGAAGCATTAAGAAATCAAGAGCCAGGCAAGGCTGATAAAGTACCTCTGACATTTGTACATGGATTGGCTTCATTCTGCATTTTACTGCTCACTTGGAAAATGGAAGAGAAGCCAAGCCAGTGTTACAAAGCCGATGCCATGATGTGCTATAAATCTAGGCTTCCCAAGTACCCCCGGGGGGCGGGGAAAACCCCACCCCAGAGGCCCGTTTCCCGCCACCATCAGATTGGGCCCCCGTATGGCCATGGCCCCGCCCCCAGCGTGCCTGCTGTCGCCGGCCGGGAGCCCCCCCACTCCGGCAGAAGATCAACTTGGCAACCCTATATAAATCCCATTGGGGTAATATCTGGGGTAATATCTGATGCCCACTACTCATGCAGTCAGCTCCAGTAGCTCACTTATGCTTGGGTAGTGAAGTAGCTAACCAGGCTTGGAAATCCCGAATTCAGATCTCACCTTCACTTTGAACCCAGTAGGTGGCTTTAGGTCAGCAGCTATTATTTGAGCCTAAGCACACTCACAGGCATACACTAACTGCGTTACAGAATCTATACCAACCTATGAAGAATTACTGTACATCAGATAAGTTGACACACTAGAACAGGGGTCCCCACTAGGGTTGCCAGGTTCCCCGGTGGCTAGGGTTGTCAGGCCATACCTTTGTTCCAGCGGGGGAGTCCCGGCCCCTCTCTGGGACATCCTCGACACGCAGGGATGACGTCACCTGGAAGTGACATCATCGCATTGGGCACGCTGGGGCGGGGCCACCATCATTCAAGGGGAAAACATAGAGTTTTCCCTCAAATGATAGAGTGTCCCCCCCACACACAACATGCCCGGCCCTACAATCCTGGCAGACAAACCGCTGCCCCTCTGGGGGACCTGGCAAGCCTACCGGTGGCGGTAAAAGGGGTAATGTTGTGGGCAGTGGCTAGGAAGGTCCACTATTGGCTGCCACCACTCTGGTATGGGTGTCCTTGGGAGGACCCAGAGCACCCACCCTACCCCTTGTTACAGTATTTTTCCAACAGGTTTCCCCTTGTACGTGATCAAATGAGGTATGAGGACCCAGGCAGAGTAACAAGTAGTTTTACTTAGAGATTTAACAACAACTTTAGATTAATAACAAGTAGGGAAAATGAGCACAGCAAAGGTAGGTAAACCAGCAAACTCATAAATCCTAACGTGTCTGACTATACAGTCCCAGCCTTCTCTAGGTACCTGGTCTCAGACTGACTCACCCCTTTTGGGTGAGGGATCCCTCTTTCTGCAGCAGCCTCACGGGCACTGCTTCCTGGCAGTGAACACCCTCCCACTCTGGGCAAGGCCTTTTATCTCTTCTTCCCAGGCACCCCCCTCTGCTCCTCTGCTGGTGCAGTTTTCCCTCCAAAATCCCCTGTATTATAAACTGAGATCAAGGCAGCTTCTTGAACAAGTAATTTCATTTCATTCAGCTCATAACAACACAAGACAAAACTACATAGAACAAGGCTGACATATACGATCTGAACGGCCATAACCACACCCAACAAACAGATAACAACCAATAGGAACAGCGGGCTTGGAACCAATGAGAGTGGTTCCCGCCAAAGGCTTCTCTGATAGGCTCTTTAGAACAGTCCAAGTAATGCTCTGTAATACAGAACTGTGCATAAGCTTACTCATGTCTTTATTGTATTAAGACATAACACCTGTCAACTAATCACAGGGTCCAGAGGGAATCTGGGAAATATAGGCCTTGATAGCTACTCCCATACAGGGTTCCCTGGAGCCAAGAGCCTGTAGGCTGCACTACATTAGGCCCATGATCATGACAGGTAGGGTTGCTAGATACAGGTTAGGAAACTCCTGGAGATTTGGGGATGGAGCCTGGGGGAAGAACAGAGACCTCAGTGGAGTACAGTGCTGTAGAGTCCACCCTCCCAAACATTCATTTTTTTTCAGGGGAACTGATCACAGTCTGAGGATTAGCTGCAATTCTGGGGATCTCCCGGTCCCACCTGGAGACTGGCATCTAGGGGATCTCCTGCATTTACAACTAATCTCCAGCTGACAGAGATTGGCTCCCCTGTAGAAAATGGCTGCTTTGAAGGGTGGACTCTCTGGCATTGTACCATGCTGAGGCCCCTCCCCAAACCCTGCCCTCTCCGGGATCCACCCCCAAAGTCTCCAGGTATTTTTCAACTCAGACCTGGCAGCCTTACTGGCATCCCTAGTCCCTAACCTTTCTGAGCCTGCAGGCACGTTTGGAATTCTGATGCAGGGGGATGGGTGCAGCCACAAAATGGCTGCCATGGGAAGTGGAACCACACACACATACACACAGAGGAAGTTGAAGTGCAGGGGACCGGGGGAATAATTAAAAATATACTGGGAAGGAGTTAGAGAAAGTAAGACATATACTGTGGTGGAAGCTGCGCCCAAAACAATGTTATTTTAATCTGCACAGCCAATCAGAAGCCCAATTGGGCAGGAGCCCCACCTGGCTCCATCCACTTGGTGGACACCAAGAAAGGTGTTGGAGGGTGCCATGGGGCCCACAGGCATGATTTGTTTTGGTAATGTTACGGGGCCTCTTAAGCTAAGGCACTTTCATACCCCCTGAATAATGCACTTAACTTTGAATGCACATTAGAGATGGTTTGCAAATGGATTTTGTCATTTCACACAGACTAATTTCACACAAGAGCTGCCCTGCGGTCAAACCTCCCTTTTCCCCGCTTCTATTGGTCAATTTCCCACTTGAAGCTGCACGGCCGCATTTTGACCTACAGCTTCGACCGATTTTCCCCGTGGTTTTGTGATCCTCAAAAAACAAGATCACAAAACTGCAGGGAAAATCGGGCGAAGTCGCAGGTCAAAATGCAGCCGCGTGGCTTCGAGTGGGAAATTGACCAATAGAAGCGGGGCAAAGGGAGGCCCGACCGTGGTGCAGCTCTTGTGTGAAATTGGTCACAGTAAAATTCAGTTGCAAAGTGCATTTTAAGTGGATTGGAAATGCACTATTCAGCATGTGTGAAAGTGCCAGTAGACTTATTTTAGGGCCTCAGCATGTCTTAATCCTGAGAGTTCAGTTCCATTCACCCACAAGCTCCTGCTGATGTAAAAGAAAAGTCAGACTTCCCCCACCCTTCAACACTACAGCTGTGAAGAGAGTAGACACCGGTGTGCAAGCCTGAATGCCATGGTGTTAGAGAGCCAGTGGGTGTAGTGGTTAGAGTGTCAAACTAGGGCTGGGGCGATCCAGATCCAAACCCACACTCTACCACAAAGTTTCTTGAGAGATGCCAGACTCTGTAGGGCCACAGTGTAAAAGATGTGCAAACCAAAAAATACTGTGTAATATATTATTAAATCTATATTCACGAAGTGTGCTCAATTTACAAATTGTACAAAAATATACTGTTAGTGACAGATATATAGCCATGAATATAAATCAGATTTCAAATACACAGTTCCAATTACTGCATAATAGCGTCACATACACATTAAAGCACCAATCCAAGCAGTAGGAAACACTTCCAAGGTTGCTAAATCCCCCAGACCTTGGCAACCTTAATTAGCAACCTTGGGAGTATTTCCCACTGTTTGGATTGGTGCCTTAATGTGTATGTGATTATATTATGCAGTATTTGGAACTGTGTATTTGAAATCTTCTAATATATATTCATGGCTATACGAGATGTAACTAATTGTATATTTTTGTACAATTTGTAAATTGAGCACACTTCATGAATATAGATTTAATAATATATTACACAGTATTTTTTGGTTTGCGCAAAACTCCATGTGGGGCCTAGAGTTCTCCCAGAATTACAACTAATTGAAAATGGCAGCTTTTGAGGGTGGCATCTGTGTTGTCACATCCCTGCTGTTCTCCCTCCCCAAATCCTGCTGTCCGCAGGCTCCACCCCTAAATTTCCAGGAATTTCCCAATCTGGAGTTGGCAACCCTAATTAGATCACTTTGGGCCATTCACACTCAACCTGACCTTCCTCACAGGACTGTTGACTGAATAAGATGAGAGGAAAACCGTGTATGCCAACCTGAGATTCCCAGAGAAAGGGTGGGAGAAGAAGGTGACAGATGTGTGAATACACAAGAGGGCCTGTTTAGTTGTAAAAGATTAGAATCATCTTGTGCATTAGCCGGATTATGTGTATTTAAAAAAAATCAAGATTTGCAGATAGATCATCCTGACATTTTTCTTCAAAGAGTTTGGATAGAAATAGTGTTTTATCTTTCTAAAGTAGTTCTCCTTAAGGGGGGGGAAGGAATGACAATATTATTGACACTGGTTCTCTCTCTCTTTTTCTGATCAAGGTGGGCAGCCATGTTCGTCTGAAGCAATATAACAAAGTTAGAGTCCAGTGGCACCTTTAAGACCAACAAAGTTTTATTCACGGTGTGACATCAATCTCCAGCTCTGACATATTTATTACATGTTGTCCCCCCCCCCCAGTTGAACCCAAAAAGATGATAACCAGAAACCAAACTTGTCATTCTGCTGGTCTGTTAATAAACTTCTTTACTATTTTGCATGGTAATTTAACAAGCCACCCCTGTATATAGAACTATGATCTGTAATTCCATTTCACTGTCTGACAAAACGTGCGTGCACACGAAAGTGCACACCTTGAATAAAACTTTGTTGGTCTTAACGGTACCACTGGACTCAAACGTTGTCCTCTTTTTCCGAGGTTAACTCCTCTGTCTCTGTTCCCAGGAGGCTCGCTGAACAACAGCAGCCGGCGGCGGATTTCCTGCAAGGACTTGGGGCATGGGGATTGCGAGGGCTGGTTGTGGAAGAAAAAAGATGCCAAAGGTTACTTCACCCAGAAGTGGAAGAAATACTGGTTTGTCCTGAAGGATTCTTCCCTCTACTGGTATACTAACCAGAATGTGAGTACTGACTGCAATCAAGAGGAAGACCACACACAAAAGCCAGCTAGGGAAGCTTCTGAGGGCCTAGCTAGATGAGGTGTGGAAGGAGCCATGAATGGATGTTTCTGTGTTTTTTGCTTTGTGGAGAGCAGTTGTGCAGGGCCCAGGTTCAACTTGGAGGGGAGGATAACCCTCTCTCCCTTTCAGCTTTGTCCATAAGAGAGCCAGTTTGCTGTAGTGGTTAGGAGCACAGACTCTAATCTGGGAGAACCAGATTTGATTCCCCACTCCTCCACATGCAGCTGCTGGTGTGACCGTGGGTCAGTCATAAGTTCTTTTAGAGCTGTTCTCTCAAGGGCAGTTCTCAAAAGAGCTCTCTCAGCCCCACCTACCTCACAGGGTGTCTGTTGTAGGGAAGGGAAGGGGATTGTAAGCTGCTCTGAGACTCCTTTGGGTAGTAAAGGGTGGGGTATAAATCCAATCTCCTCCTCCTCCTCCTCTTCCATAACGGACACAGCCCTTTGGGACTGCCATGTGCCTCACTGTCTGAGAACATCCAGGCAACCCAGAGGACATTACAGGTCACATCCATTGGCCAGACGGGCCAGCTGAAGAGCCAGCCTGCTTGCAGTGTACAGCTAGAATCTTGGAGACCCTGAATGCCCACTCTGCCATGGAAGTTTGCTGGGTGACCTTGGGCCAGCCATTCTCCCTCAGCCTGACCCACCTCACAAGGTGGCTGTTGTGAGGATTAAGTGGAGGAGGGAAGAATAATGTTGTAGCTTCTTAGGGTCCCCATTGGGAAGGAAAATGGGGTTCAAATACCTAAATAAATATACTGACCTTCTTCTTTCTCAGAACTGCCCTTATCAGTGGCTATTTGCTGATCTGGATTTCCTTATTTCCGTGTTTTTTTTCCCATCTGCTTCTTTGCTTTTTGTTTCACATTGATGAGATTATAAAGCATTTTTAAAATGCACCGGTAGAAAGGATTTAAATTAATGTAATAAACTAGTGGTCCCATTTTATCCTCGTAACAGCCTTGGTCAATATCCCCTGTCTGTTTCCATAGCTGAGCAGGATTTGAACCCATCTAGCTTGCATCGTGCACCTGTGAGGTTGTTCTTGGTTATAACTAGGTTGCCAACCCTAGGTTGGGAAATTCCTGGAGATTTGGGGGTGGAGCCTGTGGAGAGGTCAGGATTTGGAGAGGGCAGGGCCCTCGGTGGAGTATAATGCCATAGAGGTCCCCCCCTCCCAAAAGCAGCTCTTTTTCCTAGGGGGAATTGATCTCCATCATCTGGAGAAGAGTTGTAATTCTGAGAGTTCTCCAGGCCCCGCCTGGAGATTGGTAACCCAGTTATACCCAATGTCACATACCTCTGTTCCATCCCATCCCTTGCCTTTGAATATAGTGGAAATCTGTACAGGGTAGAGATATTACTTAACACTTATATAGCAGTACAGAATGTTCAAGATGCTCATGTGCATCAACTTTTTACAATAACCCTGTGAGGAAGGCCAGAATGATCATCCCTATCCAGCAAATGTAGGTCACAGCTGGAGACAGTGTAGCTTGTGTAGGCCATTGAGACAGTTCATGGCAGAGGCAAGATCTGAACCACAGACTTCCTAAAGAGGGGTGGACTGAACCTTTAACTTACCGGGAAAGTTCTTACTGGGAGCAGGGGCAAGCTGAGCCAAGTGGTCCCATGTGGTGCCTCCACATTCATAGGCAGTAAACTTCTGGATGCTAGGAGGCAACATCTAGAGAAAGGCCTTGGCCTCTGTGCCCTGTTGTTGGCCCTCCAGAGGAACTGGTTGGCCTCCGTGTGAGACAGGATGCTGGACTAGATGGACCACCGGTCTGATCCAGCAGGGCTCTTCTTACGTTCTCATCCTCGCTCACCTTAGCAGCAGTAGTGACGGCCATATAGGTAGGCTCACCTTTCCCCCAGCATGGTCCCATGCTGTTTTAACATCCCAGTCCACCTGTATTCCTTAGCATGTGAGCTTGCAATGTAAGAATAATGTTTTATAAATGAATGTGTCGAGTAAGCTAAGAGAAAATTCTGGAGGTGATTTGTTTCCATTTGGAAACCTTATCCTCACTTCTATTTGATTATTAATACGGTAGTCGGCTGGTGTTTTGGTCGCGGTTCAACCACTATTTAGTTATCCGCTATTTCAGCCTTAACTATCACAGCCTAAGGTCGTCTTAGATGAAATTGGGCAATAACAGCACAGGCTTCAGGGTGTGAATGTTTCCTTATTGAGATGCCTGCACGTACAAGGTGTGAGCCAAAATCATATTAACAAAAAGCAATGTTGGCTGCTTAAATAATTTCCTTCATTGCCCAGGGTTACATGAAGGGAAGCTTCCATTGATATATTATTTGAGCTTTTTTCTGTCCCATGCTCTCAGTTTTAAAAAGCTTGTAAGGTTGTTCACAACTATAAAAGAATAAAACCACACTATTTGTATAATAGCCATGTATGCCTTCTCTTCCTCTGGGTGGAGAAAAAAATCCACAAAATGGAGGCATGCAGGGATAGGTTTATGCAAATATTTGGGTACCCCCAAATTTGTAGGTAAATATAGATTTTATTATTTTTATTATTATTAATTGTGGCATGAAACCTCTCCAAACAGCAGGATCATAAATGGGCAGCACAAAAAAATTCAGAGTTGCTTGCCAACTGAGATCTCTCAAGAATACTCACTGAGAACTCAGTTGCCCTTTTTTTGGTTGCCAAGACAACCCCTCACAGCCATAAGGGCTCCCCTTGCCATTGTGTTGTGAGGAACCAGCTGTAGGTTTTAGTGTCCTTTGCCAAGCATTGGGTGACTAGCAGATCGCAAAAAAAATTGGCAGAGGACTAGGGTTGCCAATCTCAAGGTGGTGCCTGGAGATATCCCACTATTACAATTTAATTCCAAGTGACAGAGAGCAGTTCACCTGGAGAAAATGGCCGCTTTGGGAGGTGGACTCTATGTCACTATGCCCCAAACTCCGCCCTCCTCACTCAGGCTCCTCCCCCCAAAATCTCCAGATATTTCCCAGCGTGGAGCTGGCAACCCTACAAAGGACACTAAACCCTTCTACACATGCCTCAAATCATAACGCGTGGAAGAGGCCTCGTGATTGTAAAGAATACCTTCAGCCACTCAGAATGCTGTGGTGGCAGTGGCCACGGGAAGGGGGAGGCGAGTGGGGGAGAAGCGAGGACTGAAGCCAGAGGGAAACAGAGGAAGAGAGCGAAAGAGAACATGGGCAGACGATAAGATCTGTTGGGTGAGCAAGGGGGAGGGCAAAAGAGTGAGCAGGTATGGACAGAGAAGTAAATCGGAGCCCAGGGGGGAAGGGGGAGTAATGGAGTGTCCCCTCACACATCAGTCCTTGTATGTCTGTCTATCTCTTTCTAAGACTTAATGAAATAGAGGTGGTGCTCAATGGAAGCGGTCTTTGTTCTCTTCCCTCCCCCTCGGGCTGCCAGCTCTGGGTTGGGAAATACCTGGAGATTTGGGGAGGGTGGGGCTTGGGGAGAGAAGGGACCTCAGCTGGGTGTAATGCTTTAGAGTCCACCCCCCAAAGCAGCCATTTTCTCCAGGGAAAGAGCAAAATTCCTGACCCTTGATGGACCCTGAAGGAGATGGTCAGGAAGGCTGATGGAAGAAACCACCTCTCTCTCTCTCTCTCTCTCTCTCTCTCTCTCTCTCTCTCTCTCTCTCCCCCCTCCCCCCTCCCTCTCCCCCCCATTTTGTTTTTGGAATGATAGCCCTCTGTCCAATAGTTGAGAAGAGGGTAGCTGCCCACAAGGGCAACTCTCTTTCCTGAGTCAGACTCTAAAATCAGTATCTAGTTTTATCAGGGCCTTTGTTTTGAACAGCCTGATTGGCTGTTTCCTGACTCCTGTACTTGCCAATGCACGACAAAGGGTTAGTGATCTTCACTTATACTTCTCTGCTGCTGACTCTAGGAAGCTTCTGAAATTGGCCTCATCTCCATTTTCCCCTGGACTGCGGAGCTCTGAATTACTTGCTCTTGTTCCCAAAGTTCAGCTGATGCATTAGAAATCCTCTTTGGTTCTGTCCCCACCCACCCCCCTCCCATAGTGTGTAGAGTGCTCTGCATATAACAGTCTGTCACAGTTACCTGCTTTTTCACTCCATATGCATCTCCCCCACCCCTCTGATATGTATGCCTATGCTGCAAGGGGGGGGGCAATTAGGCCCAATTTTATGCACAGTTGTATCAAAAATTTCTTTGTGTGGTATTTCCCCAATGCACAGGAGTGCCGTTAGCAAAATTGTGTTTTGTGTACTAGTAAAATTGCACAAAAGCAGTGTTTCTATAGTTAACGGAGGGGAAGAAGAATGTAAAAAAATGGAAGGAACTGATTTGGTTACAAAATTAATTTCAAAGAACTTTAGTTGAATTGAAATCATCAACGAGATGGGAAGCCACAATGTTGAGAGGGTCTACAGCAATAAAGGAAATGGAATGGGAGAAGCAGGGGTCATTTCATAGAAAAAGAGGTGCAGGCGCTCATTAGCATAACTTATTAGCATAACTTATTTGCATATGCCACACCCTATGACATCACCAGAAGTGTGTCAGAAGGCAACACCCACCGCTCAGTCTCCACCGGACTGTTTTGGATTGATAGCTTCATAGCTATGGGGGGAATGCACAGATCTGCCCTCACAGAGGAGGGAGAGCTTATACCTGAAGGTGGGCCGGGGGGGGGCTCTGCAACTTACCTGGCTGCTTCTTGCTCCTCGTGGCCCGACTGAGGGCTGCTGGGAGCAGGGGGCGGGGCTTGTTCAATGTGCCTGCCCCCTGGGCTCTTTACTGCCAGAGCTCCGCTCCTGTGCGCTCCCACAGGAAATGACCCCTGGGGAGAAGTCTGCTCAGCTCTGACTGACTTCTTTGTGTGAGCCGAGACTCAAACAACTAGGAGTGAGCAGCTGAAGGCCATGCTGCCTGTGGCACAGGAGATCTGTCCCTGGATCTCCCAATGCTTTTGTTTTGTAGGGCTGCCGACAGCCTGCGGGGTGGGATGTGCTGTCCCTTTAATAAAGGTTTCATGGGATGTTATTGGCCAGATGATGTTCACCTCCATACCACAAAAAGCTTCAACAGCCCATTTCCACACATTAAGCCTCCGTTAAAGAAACAGGACTTTTAATTTTCTCTAGGCCTATTGGATTCCTACCTGGGGAAGTCGCTGCACTTGATCAGAGCAGTGGCACTTGGGAAAGGTGAGATTAGCCTGGCCTTCCATGCCATTTCCCCAGTCTAGATCAATACCTGTATTATTTTTCTCCCAGCTGCATTAGAACCCCCTCCCTCCCCAAAACCAGTCAGAAACATCCCCCCCCTCCCTTCCCCCCTTCCCAGCAACACTGGCCCACCCCAATGCATCCTTTAAGACCACATTCAATGGCTCTCTCATATCAAATCCATTTCAAACAATGAGATGACGCACTTTCAACTTTGGCTTAGGCCTGCAGGCAGCCTGGACACACACACACACAAAAAGGCCCAGTCCCTTTAATAAAGGCTTAATGGGATATTATTTACCAAGTGATGTTGTTTATGCCTGTCCCGTGTGAAGCCGCATCAGCCCATTTCTACATATTAAGCCTCTATTAAAGGGGCAGGACCATTTTCTTCTCTGGGTTGCTGAACTGCAGTCTAGGACTTTACCGCCTGAAAAACAATACTTGTAAAACTACCGTCAAGCAATATATTCGGGGCAGAGAGGTGAGCAGAGTCACAGCGCACATTTTCTGAAAAGCATAGTCTCGCGTTTTTGAATAGGTTCAAAGTCGCCTTCATTGTTCCGAAAAGCTTTCCGTATTTAAAGGTATTCTGGCTTGCTGTCTACAAACAGAACGGATGTTCAATAGAGCTTGTTCAGGGATCTGGCAGTTCAGTGCCTTTAATGAAAAGAGTGCGTGGATTCTCCACTCTCAACCCGGTGCTCTCTTTTTTTCAACAGTATTTCCTCTCCCTCTCATGCTAGGATGAAAAAGCAGAAGGATTCATCAGTTTGCCAGAGTTCAGGATAGACAGAGCCATTGAATGCAGGAGGAAACAGTAAGTATGAGTCAAAGCAGCCTGCTCATAAAGGGTCAGGCCTTGCAGATATGGAAAGCCAGCCGATCTGTGTTTAAATGTCTGATTTCGGTGACCTGCCCAGGGTGACTATTCAGAAATTGCGGTTTAGAGCACAGTGTGGCTGGCCGGCTGGAAATTGTTAGGGGCCTGTTAACAGCCGTGCTTTCCTTTCTGTCTCCCAGATGTAAATGACGGGTGCCAGCTTTGTCCTGTAAAGCTTGTGATGCAGCATAAAATGTTTGCATTTATCCCCCACCCCTTTGGCATGTGCTGTACTCAGGGCCGGTGTTAGCATACCCTGAGGTGGGGCGACTACTAGAGCTCGAAGCTTCCAAGAGGGCCCACTGCCCTCGCCCAACCTACCCCTCCTGCTTGACAGCCTTCCTTTCACCCATGCTTCCGGTCCCTTGTGTGGTCCAGGGCTGTCAGGGGTAGGGTTACCAAGTACCCGCCGAAAATCAGTGGGGGACACATATAGTTCTTGGCGGGAACATTCCCGCGGGGAAAACACACACGCTGCACTATACTGTCGCCCAGACGTGACGTAGGCACGTAGCCGGGCGACGCTCTAGCAATGGGGCTGAAAACTCAATGCTACCACCGAGTTTTCAGCCCCATTGCCAGAGCGTCGCCCGGCTACGTGCCCGGCGTGCTGACATCACGTCTGGGCAACAGCATAGTGCGACGCGGGTGTGTTACAGGCAGGAATGTTCCAGCGGGAAAGCATGTGTCCCCCACCGATTTGTGGTACTTGGTAACCTTAGTCAGGGGAAGGGCATGTCTGCGGTTGGGAGTTTGGATGATGGGAGGGGTCCTGGGAGAGGATGCACAGGGGGCCTGTGGGCAAGGGGCAGGGAGGGGGGCCTGGGAACTCTCTGCCTAGCCCTCCCCCAAAACCTGACTGGTCCCGGCTGTTCTTTCTAGCTCGCCACCTCTGGCAGAGGGGTAGACCCAAAAAAGCACCCTGCGGGTCACAATCTGCCTTGAGTCTCAGCGAGAAAAGTGGAATATAAACAAAGCCAATAAATGCATGCATAATTCCAAATATGCACTGAAGCATCCAAGGAACTCCCTTCCCTGTGCAGCTCCTGGTCTGCGCAGTAAGAATGTGAGTCTGCATTGAACATATGTTATGATTGCACAGGCAATTTCCTAATAAAGTCCAGGAATCCACTGCATGAGATGTATATGCATATATGGCCAATTTGGACAGTATGCCCCCACATTAGATGTTCAGGGTAGGACAGATGCGTTGGGTAGGAGGAGCAAGCAGGAGCACCTTGTTCCCCATCGCACACGTGACAGTGGGTGGTGGTGGCATCAACCAACCCAGCCACCAGAACTCCACCTTAATAATATTATTCACTACTCCAGTAGAACATCAAAGACACATTCGGCTGTTTGGAAAGTTCTCCTGCACAAGCCCTTTTCCACGAAACAGTAGCTGCACAAGTGCCTCACAGCGTACATGGCCTCTCACTGGCAAACGTGGAGCTCTCTCGGCCGCTCATTCAAACACTCTCATATATCTCACACCCATCCAGCAAGCAACTCATCCAACAGAAGCCCAGCTTTCCCAAACACCTGCTTATAAACGGAGATTCTGGAACAAGTTCCTGTCTCCGACCGTGGGATATCCAGGTGGGAATTGCGGGGGAACATGTAACATTTTGGAGATCAGCTCTGTAATTGACTTTTTCTCTTTTACATTGGTTTCCTGTCTGATATAATGACCTGTGTTTCCGACACAAGTAAATGTTCATTCAGTTATTCATTTGGTAGCACATCAAAGATTGGGAAATAGGGCACTGCACAGGCCTGAGGCAAGTAAGAAAGAATATGTAAGAATCACTCTTCTGCCTCTGGCAGCCCTCAGTACGAGAAATCTAGCTTCCCTGGACAGCCGGGTAATCTCTTGGGCATTAGAGATTAGTAAAATACGTGACGACTCACCACAATCCAGCCGTAAGATTATTCCATCCCAATTCAACATCTTTCACAAGATAGTTGGTTATTCAGATGCAGCATTCCAGTGGTTGTACTGGAGCACTGTCAGAAAACATTATGCACCACCAACATCACACTCAGATTTGTCAAGGTTGAGCATTTGCACAATCACGGCCCAAAAGGGGCTGCCACTTTTCCTTCACACACAGCTGTCAAAAAGGTTGGAGGTGATGTAAGAGAACCCTCTAGTTCGCACACTCCACCTCTTTCATAGTAAAGGGACCCACTAATGCTGCCTTGTGCAAGGGCCAACTATTGCAATACCAGTGTACAATAGGTGAATTTATGGCCCTGAGAATTCTTCCAGGGCTATTTT
>NW_015163622.1:0-2147 GCF_001447785.1 Gekko japonicus
ACAAATAAAATCGATATGGATGCATTCCTCGAAAAATTGTCTGGATATAAATACACATTAAGCAGCTAGAAATGTAAGAAGGTTCAGCAAAGGGATCTAAAGGGATATGTATTGACTAGTGCAATACATTAACAATGCAATCCTAAACAGAGTTATCCTGCTTTAAATCCATTGACTTCAATGACTGTAAAAGGGTATAACTCTGCTTGGGATTACACTTTTATGTTTACTCTATAGAAAGCGGCTGAACCACATACCCCATTTATTAAATGGGATTTTAAAAAACAACCACCCTATCACTGATTGTCAGTGATGTGCACATAACCCTGTGGGGTTTTTTGCTCACTGCTAATCATTGTTGCAGAAAGTGAAGTAAGTTTCAGCAAACTCATCATAAAAAATCTGTTACTCGTCAAAAACTGCAGGCGTTCCACTAAGGCACAACACTGGCCAATTTATCTAGCTGTCTTGTCAGTGTGAATTTATAAGAGAGATTGTTTTGGGGAAAATACTTCATGATGGCTCAGTGGAAAAGGTCAGAAAAAATAAAGCTTTAAATTGATTTGCTGCAATGGTCCATTAAATTAAAATAAAAATTAATTCACAGAATAATATTGTAAGATCAACCAAAAGACTAAAAAATACCAGGCTTTGTAGGACTCTTCTTCAGGCTGGATGTTATGTTAAACAAAAATAGCACCCTCCTCCTGAGTATTAGTATGTTTGTGGCATGGGGAGAAAGACTCAGTACAAAAAGATCATGGTGAAGTCTCAAAATGTAGAAATTGCAATTTCAGGATGAAAATAAAAATGCTTCTTTCATGACTCATTGTGAGATTGTATGTATGGGATGGGATCATTAAATGTGTTTGGAAGAGGGCCCATGTTATAGGTTTGTAATGGGGCCCAAGCCCCCAAATGATGCTGACGCCATGAGGCCCTAGTCTATATTTTGTAAGCAGAAGGATCTATATTCAGTCCCTGCCATCTCCATTTATCTGGTGTTGGGAAGCTCAGGCTGCCAGGTTTTGAAGATGTATTTATTTAGTACATTTTTATCCACCCTCCCTCCAAGGAATTCAAGGCAGTGTGCTTCATTCTCCCTTCCTTCATTCTGTCCTTACACCCCCCCCCCCAAAGTAGGTTAGGCCGAGAGTGACTAGTCCAAGGTTACTCAGCAAGTTTCATGGCAAGTTTCATGGCCCTCGTGGTAGCAAGCCTGGCCTTTCAGATCCTAGTCTAACACCCTAACCACTATACGATTCGTGTGTCTGATAAGTCTTGCCCTAGAACTTTTACGAACAGTTGCCAGTCACAGGAGATGATGCTAGGCAAGATGGGCCACTGCTCTTTCAATTATAAGGCAGATCTGTATGTTTATATACATTTAATCAAAAATATTTTTATGGTTTGTCTTGTCAAGTAGTCTCTAATAAAACATTTAAGAGCTGGAGTCAATTTTCCTGTTTCTTGAAGCATCAAAATTAATGTAGTCTTTTTTTATAATATATTTTTATTTTAAATTTAACAAACAGCATAACATAAAACAGTACAATAACAAAAGAACAGTGTAAATACATAACACATATGTCAAACGTCAAAGAATAACAAGTCTTTCAAAACATCAAATGTTCAATCTTTTGTGTTAAAACAACCAGCCATTTCTTAAAAAGTTATTTATTTATTTTATTTCATTTATTTTATTTTATTTCATTTATACCCCGCCCTCCCCGCACACGGGCTCAGGGCGGCTTACATAGGCACAAAGTGCAGTAAAAGTAAAACAGGTTAAAACAATTAAGACTAAAATTCACATCAAACAGGATACATGAAATACTATAAATACACACTCCCCCATTGCATATCAGGGAGGGATCAAAGGGGGAGGACGCCATGGGCCACGATGTTCCAGATGACCAATCGGCCCAACCCAGTGATACTGCTCTGCAGTTGCACGGTGGTGGTAGTGGTGGCGGCAGCTCCTACTCAAAAGCCTGGCGGAAGAGCTCCGTCTTGCAGGCCCTGCGGAACTGTAAGAGGTCCCGCAGGGCCCTGATCTCTTCCGGGAGCTCATTCCACCAGGTAGGAGCCGCCACCGAAAAGGACCTGGCCCTCGTGGTAGCAAGCCTGGCCTCTTTAGGGTCCGG
>NW_015163622.1:6568-15213 GCF_001447785.1 Gekko japonicus
TTCTCCACTCCTCCACTTGCACCTGGCTGGATGACCTTGGGCAAGCCGTAGCTCTGATAAGAGCTGTTCTTGAAAAAGAGCTGTTTCTGTCAGAGCTCTCTCAGCCCCACCTACATCACAGGCAATGCTCCCTCTAAGCTGTGGAGTCCTGTGAGCAAAAATTCTGCTTCATGAGCTACTGGCATGAAAGTTGTGAGTGAGCGATTTGGCTGCTGCATAAATTAGTTTGCTCCGGAGCTATCCTTCCTAAACTAAGACAAAGATGTGTGAGCTGGAGGCTAAAAAACTGTGAGCTAGCTCACACTAACTCAGCTTGGAGGGAACACTGCTCACAGGGTGTCTGTTGTGGGGAGGGGAAAGGAAAGGAGTTTGTAAGCTGCTCTGAGACACCTTTGGGTAGCGAAGGGCGGGGTATAAATCCAATCTCCTCCTCCTCCTCCTCCTCCTCCTCCTCTTCTTCATATATGCATCTGGTTTCTTAAAATTCTCTGGAATAATATTTAATAAAAACAGATCTGGCATAAATGGTATAGTTGTTTCTAACATTTTTTGCAATATCTCATGTATCCATGTCCAATATTTTTTGTTACCTTACAATATGAAAGAAGGAGCCAACATTTTGCTTACATTTCCAACATTAAGTTTATGGTAAAGCATGTTTGTTAACATGGTTCCACCTGGAGGATGAGTTTGGAACTTGAGTTTCTGAGTCCACAGAAGAAGGTGAAGGTGGTCTTTCATGTTCTATTTGCAGGGCTGAGAGAAGCTTGTATCCAGTTTTCAAATCAGATGTGAAAAGTCTCTGTCCCTGGTGAATAACCATTAGCTCACAGGAAGAGATCCATCTGAATCAAATTCTATGTTCTGACTACTTCTGGGTGATTGGTTTCGTATCTTTTCTGCGCTGTCTCGAAAGAGAGGTCTAGTAGGACTATTATATGAGAATTTCGAAAAATAAGACCTCCTTCTGTTCTAGATTTCTTTAAAATCTTGTCTCTTGTCCGGCTATCTGGGAAAGTAGCAACAATATCTCTGGGCACTTGGTCTGAACACTTGGTAATAGGGCCAAGATGATATGCCCTATCTATCAGTGGGGCTACACCCTCCTCTAATTCAAGAGATTTCGCCAGCCAAGAGGCTAATAAGTTTTTAAATTCTGAATCACCTCCTGTTTTCTCAGGCAGTCCTCTGAATTTCAGGTTCTGTTCTTTCATTTTATTTTCAAGAATCATGATTCTACTCCTAGCCCACTCTTTTGAGGACTGGAGTCTCCGCACGTCTTCTTGTGTAGCTATTGTGCCTTCCAAGGCCGATTCTGCTGCTTGAGATACCTGGGCTAGAGTTTCTGTAAGGTTCTCAAGCTGGTCAGTAAAAGGTTTAAGAGCAGAACAGATCTTGCCCACAATGTTTTCTTTCAGTTTTAAAATCATTGCTAGAAATTTGTGGTGGGAAAGTACCGTACCGTCGTCATCTGCAATCTCTGTCCCGTTCACCATCTTGTGTGCAGGTGCAGCTTCACAGCCTGTGCCTTTTTTATGATTGTCCTTCGAAAATAAGTCCATCATCAATTGCGGGTTTGTCGGTACCTTTTTATTTTTGATGTTGCTCGTTCTGCCCATAGTTGGAGCCTTGATAGGTGCAAGTTGTGGAGGCTAGAGCCCAAAATCGTGAGGAGGGTAGGAGAGCAAAGCCTCTATACGTCTGCCATCAAGCCCGCAATGCCACACCCATCTACAGTCTTCATCAGTTAAATATATGTTTTGATTTAAAATTGGTCATAGTTTGCATCATTCACGGGTGGCATGTGATAGTACAAGAAAGGTTCAAGTGGTGCTTTTAAGTATGATGTTTAAAATTGCACCTCTCTTTAATTGAAAGGATAGTATATTTCTGAAAGTGAATAAAATTCATAATCAGAAGAAAGAATAAAAATTGCACTGCAGCTCTGTGGAATCTGGGTACTTGTTCTCTTTAATTTAAACTTTGTAAGAGTACAAATTAAATTTCAAATTAATACTTAGAAATATTTTTTTTCCAGTGCAATAATAGGATATGGGCTGAGCCAATTCAAGTCTGAAATCCTTGGAATTCATCTTCCTTCCTTGACCAGATTTTGGAATTCAGCTGACAAGTAAGGAAATATATCAAGTATATTTTTTTATCAAAGTATGCAAAGTCTGAGGTATATATCTGGGTAGAAAGTTTGTAGGAATTTCTGCTTCACCTCCTCCTATTTGTGTGGCTTCATGGTGCAATATGAGTTTTCAGTTATCCTGAAACATCTAGATTTCACTGCCTCTCTTGCTTTAAGTTGTGCTTTAAGTTCATGACCCTTCTTTTTTTTATGGGCCTTTTCTTAGCTAAGGGACAAAAAATAGTGCTCTTCCAAACAAACTGTTTTGTCTTTTTATGTCAATTGGAAAAAATTGATTAAGGAGACTTGCTATGATATACTTCTGTTTTGCATGCCTACGGAGTAAACAGAGATCAGGTATTGTAAAATGAAATTGTTGAATACATAGAAGGAAATGAGGTTCTGCTCTGATTGTTCATGGCCTTTAGGCACACGTTGAAGTAGTATTTGACTATAAAGCATGCACATAATAGAACTTTCCATTCATGATAGCACTTTGAATTGATGTCACTTATATACAAGGGTTTCATTGTGAGAAACGGGAAAATCACTTCCTGCTCATGTTTGTTTTTAAAAACAAATTTCCAACAAACTCAGATGTGACAAATCCGCAGATCTCTCAGTATGAACATAAATTATAAATGCATTATTTTATTTTGAAACGTTGGCAAATGCAAATCGGTGAGGTATCCTGAAAGGTCCTATTTTACACTAGATTTATTTTGATTGTGTTAAACTTGCACATGGAAGGGATTGAAGGATCAAGTTCTATAGCTTTAATTCACTGATCAAAGTATATAAATAAAACTTATGCCTCTGACCATCGCGTTTGTTGTACATCCAAACAAGCTTCCCATGGCCCAAGGATAACCAGACAGTCCAAATAAACATGATACATTTTGCCTCTTAAGTTTGCGTCACCAATTACTGACATAAACTAGGGACGTATCCCTTAAACTGTTATTTTTGGAAGAAATTTAATTTAAAACAAATACGGCAGATTTCCAAAGATCCTTTCCACATTCATAAAAGTCCCCCTGGCAACTGGAATTCATCTGACAGACTACACAGGTATTGCATTGGCTCCTGAGCTTCCATCGTACAAGAGTGCTTGATCTGATTCAGCTTCAGAAGAGCCAGTTTGTGATAATCATAGCCTACTGAAAAGTGTGGGTTTCAGAAGGCCTGCCATTGTCATGTAGGGTAGCCAGGTGTCCCCCTCGGTCAATGGAGGGTGGATGGAGTGGTAGGATTGTCAGATCCAGGCTGGGAAAATGGAGATATGGGGATGGAGCCTGGGGAGGACAGGGACTTCAGTGGGGTACAATGCCATAGAGTCCACCCTCCAAAGCATCCATTTTCTACAGGGAAACTGATCTCTGTAGTCAGGAGATGAGCTGTAATTCCAGGTAGGGTTACCAGATCTTACTTGGCTGCTGGCAGGTGTGTGTGTGTCCAGTCTTGATCTGGGAGTCTTCACCTGGAGGTAATGTCATTATGCTGGGCATAATGTGGGACGCTCTAGCATTTGGGCAACAAACTCTATGGCACAACATGATGACATCACCTCCAGGTGACATCTTCGCACTGGGCACATCGTACAGAATGGGGCTCATGGGGGGCAGATCACCTCCAGGTGACATCATTGCACTGGCCACATTGGACAGAATGGGGGTCATGGGGGGGCTGGGCTCCCCCACTGTGGATTGGGGCCCCTGAAATTGGGGGGAAACCCACCCCAATCGGAGGGATGGCAACCTAATTCCAGGGGATCCTCAGCTCTCACCTGGAAGTTGGCATTCCTATTTTCATGCCTCCATATGACTGTGGCAACACTCCTTTTTCAGACTGCCTGCCAATTTGGGGTTTCAAAGAAATGAAAGGAAAACCAATGATTACCTCACAATGAACAGAAATGTCTGTGTCCCAGTTATTAAAACCTAAGTGTTTATTTTGAGGTATATGAATTGCTGGTATTAGAAACATATGCATTTAATGAGAAGGGTTATTTTCAAGTTTAGAAGTTATCATGCTCCTATAACAACACCCTCAGCAAATGACTTCCTTACCCTGGCACTGTGCCTAAAGTGGTATTTCTTTCAGGATCATATCGACAAGATAAAGGTGATCTTGAAAAACCTGCCCTGGAGGGAAATTTAGGTAGGCAGTGCTTGGTAAGCCAGGGGTGACTAGTTTGAAAGTTTACTGCTTTAAGTGACTCTAGTGTCCATCTCTGGGGGCAGTTAAAAAAAGAGATAGTATTTTGACTCCTAGTCCAAAAAACATCTAACTTTGGGGACTTCTTCCTAGCTCATCAAATAGTAACTCTTTATGTCTGTACTAAAGATCAAGAGCACAAAAGTCTGTTATACAAAACGGGACTGAAAAGGCTGTGCTGTGCTGCATTGCTGTTCTTGTCTAATGTGTTTATCTCCCCTCTTGTAGGAGGAATTTCATTACTGCTGGTGCAGGAGCAGGGATTGCCTCAGTATTCCATGCTCCGGTGGGTGGACTTCTATTTACACTGGAGGAAGTGGCCTCTTTTTGGGACATTAAACTGGCCTGGCAAACCTTCTTCTGCTGCATGATGGCTGCTTTCACCACAGATTTACTCTCCTCTTCTCTCTGTGGTTTTGTCTACAGGGGACAATTTGGATTTTTCAAAGCAGAGAAAAGGATTTTATTTTGGGTACGTGCTACATTTATGAACAACCTGGCATTATATTGCAGCATCCATATTGATTTGAGCCTATTCATGTATTTAAAATATTTCTGCTGTGCTTTATCTCACATTTGAAAGAGGACCATAACTGAATGGATCCAATAATCTGTGCATGGACGGCATGCATAATTCCCCATGTTTCTCTCAGTTCCTGCAGCAGCCGCTTCTGAATACTGGGAAGATCATTGCTGGGGTTATGCAGGCAGAGGATTAGCTCTGCACTGCAGCTTGGTAGGTTGACTGGGGCAAAGGGATAGAGCCAACACCTTTCCTCAGTGGAGCTATGCTTGCAGAGGATGAAGGAGGAGCAAGTTTACCCTTAAGAACATTTTCACACGTGATACCAACAATGCCTTTGAGCTCTTCTTACTTAACTTGTTGGTGTCATGTGTGACATGAAGAGAAGTTACGTTCTAGCCAATGCATATTTAACATTTGCATTATAAATTGTTTTAAGCAAAAGCTGATTTTCACTTTCCATCTGAATCTGCCACAAAATATCTTTCGTCCTGCAGTTTGGAACGTATAAACAAAAACTGATGCTCAACAGAATTGGGGACAGTCTGTGCCTTGTCCTGTTTATGTTTTTGGCATGGCTGAAGACTCACTAAGAGAACTGAGTGATGAGAAACCCTCACGGAATGATCTTTCCTGTTTTATAGCAATAACCCCCTCCAAGTACTAAGCACTGCTTGCACCAACTTACAAGTAGCAATATATTTTTTCTATTCATATGGATTGGGTCTTGTTGATATGATTTTTACTTGTTGATATGATTTTTACAGGCTGTTCTTTAGTATTCCTTTGTGGAGTCATGGTCTTTCTAATCTGATACCTATCCAGATGTATGTTCATGGAATTTAGCAAATATAATTGGATTTGGATGCAATTAGAGTGAGGACAGGAAGTAAGAAAACTGTAAGAAATAAACAGTCTCACAGCAAATTTACCTGTAATGATATTCAAGGAGGTCCTGAACTCTTCAAGGGCTGGTTCTTTCTTTGTGTAACAGTTGTTAAAGACATTTAAACATTCTGGTTACAGTACCAGAGATTGTAGTTGCTTCCATGTGGTGATTTTTCTCCAGGTGGAACACACCATGCCCCTACTTTTTAGGTAGCGCTTCCACATGATGTCACGCTGTTCCAGTCCCTCTCAAGAAGCCATTTGGTAATGATACTTTGCCCTCCCAGAAAGTTCCTGAGAATTAGAAATATAGTAGAGTGTTGTCCATGGGCAATGGTTAAATTTAGGTCCAGGACACATTAATGGGCAGACAATATCAACACCAAACTCTAACTCTGTGTGCAATAATCAGTGGTGTGCTGTCTCTGAAAATGGAAGTTGTGCTGTCTGTGCAGGCTACCAACCACTTACCAACCTGTTAGAAAAACAGGCTGATTTAGTGAAGTTCTTTCTACTCCTTTTTGCCTCAGAGCCCAGAGTCCTGTGTTAGCCTGAAAGTGGCTAAAGTGCATAGCAAAGTGAGAGGAGAATATCAACAGGCATCGTAGAATACTGGTTTTTGTTTTTATGAAGTCGCCTGACGTGCATGGTCTCTATGACCTCGCTGGCCTTGTACCAAATTACAGGGGTCTGCTCTTGAAAGAATCCTGCAAAAGAGTCAGTCCAGAATGTGGTCCCATGACTGGTGCTAGCTTCCAGTCCTCGGTGAGTTCCACCAGTTGCCAGTTTGTTTCCTGGCTAAATTGAAGCTGTTGGATTTGACCTTTTAAAGCTCTATTAGAACTAAACTGATACCCTAAGAAGCCCCAGCTCTGAAATGCTTCTCTGGGTGCCACTGCTGTCTGAAATAAGCTTATCATCAGCTCTTGCTCTTTTTGTGGTGGTGCCCTCCTCTGGCTCTTGCCACATGTATTCAGTTGAGGCAAATGTAGGAAGAAATCTGGTTTGATGCTTTAAAAAAAAAAGTAGGTTATATTACTGATTTTGATGTGCAGTATTTTAAAAATTGAAATTATTTGACTTCTTATATCTTTGTTGTGAACTTTAAATTTTTTAAAAATATTTTATTTTGCTTTTAATTCCCATAATACAAGTTTATACAAAACATCATAACAAAGGAAGGAATAACATTTAAACAAATTTGTCAAGGATAGCCTACAATATGCCCAAATTGGATTGACTTCTAATATATCTATTGCCCTATCTTTATAATCCACTTGGGAACGTTCCCACAAACTTAATTCTACGTTTCGAAAATATATCATTATACAATTTATACATCTTTTGTTTTCCTTACCCCCCTTAACCCCAAATTATTTTTTTCAATTACTATTAATTATTTGTCAATTTATTTCTTTACACTTCTAATATATGATTTTATTATGTAACTATTACAATTAAAGAAAAGCAAGAATTACTGCTGAACACCAAAAATTTTATCTTCTAGTATTTATTTTCAGGACATGCTGCCTGCTCTGGAATCTTTGGTTCCCCAAAGGAGTCCCTAAAAGAGACTCACCATTGGCGGGCTGGGGATCTTCCCTATACAGTCTTACCCACGCTGTGCAAAATCCCAATTTAAATTTAAGTAAAAGTTTTTATTCCAGCACTGCCTATTTCACATCCTTATCAGGTCTAGTCCTATGAGCCACTGGCAGCCTGCGTAATAGTCGTAATCATTTCCTCTCCCAAAGGTACATCATGCGCTGTCCAAGTCCTTCCCCCTTGGGTAACTCTGAGATGACCCAGAGGTAACCACCGATATGGTATTTTTAGTTCTATTAGTCTCTGTACCACTGGACGCATATTTCTTTGAGCGTCAAGATTTCATCTGGGAATATTTGGATGAAAACGTCATCTAGTTTCAAACCTTTTTGGCTACGAGCAGTTCTTACGATTACTTTCTTTGTTTGAACATCCACAATGTCTGCAATAACATCCGGGATTAAGGCTCGTGACACAGCTCTACTAGTGTTTAGTCTGTATGCTGTCATAACCACTGTAACTGAAAGTTTCAACTCACCACTCATCCATGAATTTAAAGCTGTAGTCAGGTTGGTGTTCAGTTCAAAGTTCGGTGGAATCCCACGAATTTTAATTTTCTGCTCACGCACTCTGAGTTCTAGTAACATTAACTTACTTTTGGATCAGGCTTCATAATCACGTAGCTCCAAGATAGCTTGTTTGTTATTTTTCACTTCTGCTGCAGCTGAGTCTGCAACTGCTTTAATTTCTTCCATGCTCTTTGTTAAGTTGTCTATTTTTTAGTCATTGGAATGATAAGACTCTTGATTTCTTCTTTTATTTCATGTTTCAGTTCTGTAAAAACTTGACCCCCCGAAGGGGAATTTTTTTATTTTTACATTTTCTACATACTACACACTTCATAAATGGAGTGGGGAAAGGAATACTAATGCCCTATCACTATTACTATGGGAAATGGGTCAGGGAGATCAAGATACATATAGTCTACTGGATAGGGGAAGGAAAGCTACCATTCTATTCTAAATCTCTTACTGGATATGGGGATAGGGTAAAGACTAATACAAATCACGATCTGAAAAGTTCAAAAAATAGATCTTTAAAACATATGAGTACAGATTATACAGAGATTAGTTCGATTATAAAAATATAAAGTCATTAGCTTGGTACAAGGGAAGGAAAGCTACCATTCTATTCTAAATCTCTTACTGGATATGGGGATAGGGTAAAGACTAATACAAATCACGATCTGAAAAGTTCAAAAAATAGATCTTTAAAACATATGAGTACAGATTATACAGAGATTAGTTCGATTATAAAAATATAAAGTCATTAGCTTGG
>NW_015163622.1:17042-29207 GCF_001447785.1 Gekko japonicus
ACTGTGTCCTTATACCTTGCTGAGTTGGCCCCCCTATGACAGCCAAAGTTATGTGGCAGTCAGGGCTTCAGAGCATGGTGGGGGCTGCTGGTGAGTGGGAGATGGTAAACTGATCAATGAGGGGGAAATGAAGGTAGGCTGATGCTTGGCTGGGAAGTAGATAGTGTTGCCAACTCCAGGTGGGAAAATCCTGGAGATTTTAGAGATGGAGCCTGGAGAGGGTGAAGTAGTGGTGGGGAGATGGAAAGCTGATCAATGAGGGGGAAATGAAGGTAGGCTGATGCTTGGCTGGGAAGTAGATAGTGTTGCCAACTCCAGGTGGTAAAATCCTGGAGATTTTAGAGATGGAGCCTGGAGAGGGTGAAGTTTGAGGAGGAGTGGGGCCTTAGACAGGTACAATGCCATAGACTCTGCCCTCCAACCCAGCCATTCTGTAATGGGGAACCACTGTTGCCAATCTCCAGGTGGAGGCTGGAGAACACAGAATTACAACTGTTCTCCAGATGGCATTGAGCCATTCCCCTGGACTCTGTATCCTTATACCCTGCTGAGGTTGCCATGGCAAATTGATTCTGAGTGCCCACGGCCTTGGCACTCTCCCAGAGCCTCTTTCTAGTGCTCATTGTATTTATTTCCACAATGGGCCTTATTCTTAGTAAATACATACAGTTAATTAAATAATACAAATAAATAACATTGTCTTATATATTTGTAAATAAAAGGTATTTTGTAGGATATGCTATGTCTTAATTTGCTCTCCTAAAGGAAACTGCTTTTGTTCAGAATATGTTGAGCTTTCTATTGTTTAGGAAACAAGAGCATGCAAACAATACTCTTCCATACTACACCTTATTTATGGAATGTTAGCCTTATGCAATATGTCTTTCCTTACCATTTCAAACATCTGCTGTCCTTTTCAAGGATTTTGCTCAATGTGCAAAAAATCAATTTCTCTGTAATTATCCTGCCAAATGAATACTGTGGATTGTAATGGTTGTTGCCTTAAATAACATTTTATAGGTTTTTTACAAGCTCATTTTCGGGTATTTCACTGAACAGCTCTTGATGCTGACTCCTATTTCCCCCAAGGAAATGTTGGATAGAGTTGCTGCCAACATGGTTTTCACCATGGCTCTACAGTTTTTTAGCTTGGCCAAATAACTGGGAGGGGGGGGGGAATCAATTCCGTTAGTATCATGCTCCAGAGAAACTTTTCTTTTGTGTTTTATAGAAGTTACCAACTGAGTTTACAGTGAATAAACTCTAAAGGGAAAGCTTGTGGGTTATTTTCCAGGATAAATATTTCCTTTCTGTTTTGCCCTGTTCAATATAGTGGAGTAAAAAAAGTTTTATTGCACAACATCTCTTTGATTTTTCCGAAGTGCAGGATTTTATAGATGTCTGAAGGTAATTTCAGGAGGGAAGCTGTGTTGGTCTGCACTCTGCAGTAGACCTATATTAGAATCCAGTAGCACCTTAGAGACCTTCTGGTCTCTAAAATGCTACTCGACTTGAATATAAATGTCTGAATTTATTGTCATGAAAGCTATGATTTGTTTGGGAGTAAATCCCACTAAAACCAGGTCCTTCTTGTATAGTTCTTCTGTGTATTCTTGCCATCTCTTCCTAAAAGCAGACCAGGAGAGCAGATTCCCTCCTGATTGTGATTCCTCTCCCCTGCTAGGGTTTGTGGGTGTTAGGAGGATTCACGACTCTGAGCCACCCTGTCTCTCAGTTCATGTTGAGCAGAGGGCTTAGCTAGTGAATTACTTGGCTGAGGACCCACATTTTGCTTCTGAACTCCTCTCCCCTGTTGGGGTTTCGGGTGTTAGGTGGACTCAGGGCTGTGAGCCACCCCGTCTCTCAGCTCACACTGAATAAAGGGAGTTATTGGTGCCTTGGCTGAGGACCCACATTTTATACACTCTCACTCCTCCTGATTATGAACCTCTCCATGCCATAAGGGTAAAAGTGGGTGCAAAGGGTGCTCGTCATGGAGGGAAGACATCTTCCACCCCACTGTACCACAGGCCCCCATCCATGGGCACTAAATCCATTCTGGCCCCCCACTGGAGATCGCCCCTAGCAGGGCATCGCCAGGTGTCTTGGAGACTCCTTCCCCATATCTGTTCCTGGTGCTTTTGCACAGAGGCAAAAGAGTTGTTAGCACTGCCCAGAGACCAGCAACACTCTCTGGAGAGGACAATTCTAGCAGTGATTCAGAGGGGGGGGGACATCCTCTTCTTCCACACAACCAGTGGTCATTTCATAGAAAAAGAGGTGCAGGAGCTCATCAGCATAACATTAGCATAACTTATTTGCATATGCCACACCCCCTGACATCACTGGAAGTGTGTTAGAAGGCAACACCCACCGCTCAGGCTCCACTGGACTGTTTTCGATTGCTAGTTATTTGTGTGTGTGTGGGGGGGAACATAGCAGATCTGTCCTCGCAGAGGAGGGAGAGTTTGTGCCTGAATAAAACTTGGTCTTAAAGGTGCCACTGGACTGTTTTGGGACAGGGGGCTCTGCAACTTACGTGGCTGCTTCTTGCTCTGACTGAGGGCTGCTGGGAGAAGGGGGTGGGGCTTGTTGCATGTGCCCGCCCCCTGGGCTCTTTACTGCCGGAGCTCTGCTCCTGTGCGCTCCTGCAGGAAATGACGCCTGCACACAACTCCCTGTTGCTGCTCCTGCCTTGAGTAGACCTCTCCATGGCCTCTCCCAGCCCAGAGCCAGAAAACAGCTATTCCTCCCAGCTTCTCCAATCCTGGGGCCCTATTTCCAGCCCACACCCTCCCTAGTTACCCCATGTGGCAGAATGCCAGGTGTGCCATGCCCATTTTTGAAGGGGTGCAAACCCCCCAACACAGAGGGGGAGCAGGAGAAGAAGTGGAGGGGGAGCAGGAGGCCCCTCCAAGAAAGGCTCCCTGCACTCAGGTTGCGGTGGCTGGGACATCTAGGCAGGCCACCCTTGTCTACTGTCTACTGCACAAGAGGCAGGGGAGGGGGACGAGCCTGAACATTAGCTCATCCTGGACTTACCCACCCACTGGAACTTCACCTATGCCATGATTACATGATTGATGGAGCAGAAGAACACAGTGCAAGTTTTCATCTCCATGACCAATGACTGGCAGACCCTCTCCCAAATGGTGTGTTTCCTCAAGCCCTTCCAGGACAATGCGCTCTATGTCCATACAGCCAGCCTGGGGCAAGTCATCCTCCTGATTCAAGGGATTTACTGGGTGCTGGTCTCCGCACTGGAGCTGGGCCCTAAGATATGGCTGTTCTCCCATGGATCAAGGCCCTGGCACAGACGTTGCAGGTGGGCATCACTACCAGGTTGCATCCTCTCTTCAATAAAGCGGGGTACAAGCTGGCCTGTATCTATGAGCCCCAGATAAAAGGCAGCATTTCTCTCCAGAATGCACAGCTCGTGTAATGGAAGTGTGAACTATGCAAAGAAGTGCTGAGGCTACAGGCCAGCAGACATGGCCAGAGGGAGCAGTTGGTGGAAGAGGCTGAGGGGAGGAGGAGGAGCCGCAACCCAGCACCTCTTCCTCAAGGAGCCCAACCAGGGTGAAGCCTCGCTATTGTTGTCAGTGGTGAACTGGGAGGTCAACAGTGATGGGGCTGCCAGGCATGTGATGGCAGAGAATTTGGAAGAGGTGATGTGAGAGAGTACCTTGTCGAGTCCCCTGCGTTCACCTCCACTGATCCCCTGGAGTACTGGTCATGCAAGGCTGTCATCTGGCATGACCTCTGTTGAGTGGCCATGAGTCTCTTTTCCTGCCCTCCCACCAGTGTGCAGAGTGAGGGGGTGTTCTCCCACCTGGGAGACATTCTCAGCCCACATCGCTCCCACCTGGACCTGGCCAGGGTGGATGAGTTGGCCTACCTTCTGGGCTACCCCTTCCTGCTGGGCTACCCCTCTCTAGATATCTTAGGGTAAGATCCAGGTCTCCTGTTGGCCTCCTGCCTGTCCCCCCATTCCTCCTCCTCTCTGGATGATCCAGCATGTGGTCTGTGGGTTGTGCCCTTGGTGCTTGGGTGGGAGGATGGCTGCCTCTGCTGGGTGGGAGGTAGGCTCCATCACCCAACATCTACCTCATAACACAACACCTACCTCAGCAAATATTTGCCTCAACAAATATCTGTCTGTATAAGCAAGACCCCATTTGACTCTCCCTTTCCATTGCATTTGTACAATTCACAACAGGTGGTCTCTTATCTGTACAAAGTGTTCTGCTAATGGTGAATAACCAGAAATTTCACCTAGGGTTGGGTTGTGACCACAGGATCTATGTGTTTGAACCTGAGGGAGCCTGGGAGCATTGTGGGCACACCTCGCTGGGTTCCAGTGCTTCTCAGGGGTGCCTGCCAAGCTGTCCTGGGGTTACTTTGGGGGTCCCCTGTTGGAACTCTGGGGATGTGTGTTTCTGTCATTCTGTCATTGTGCTTGTTGTTATTGTTGTTCAGTCGCACAGTCGAGTCCGACTCTTCGCGACCCCATGGACCAGATCACGCCAGGCCTTCCGGTCTTCCGCTGTCCTCTGAAGTTTGCTCAGCTTCATGTTCGTTGCATCTATGACACTGTCTAACCATCTCATCCTTTGCCGTCCCCGTCTTCTTTGACCTTCAATCTTTCCCAGCATCAGGGTCTTCTCCACTGAGTGCTCCCTTCTCATTTGGTGGCCAAAGTATTTGAGCTTCAGTTTCATTATCTGGCCTTCCAGGGAACAGTCAGGGTTGATTTCTTTTAGGATTGACTGATTTGATCGTCTTGCAGTCCAAGGGACTCTCTTCTCCAGCACCATAGTTCAAAAGAATCTATTCTTCAGCGTTCGGCCTTCCTTATAGTCCAACTCTCGCAGCCATACATGACTACTGGGAATACCATTGCTTTGACCATGCGGACTTTTGTTGGCAGGGTGATGTCTCTACTTTTTATCATGCTGTTTTGTGCTACTCATTTAAATTGTATTTGGAAATACTACTGTGTAGTAAAATTGGCTTCAAAGAGATAGAGCTTTAGTTATTGAATGGCACTGAAAAACAAATGTATTCCCTAAAAAATCCCTCTCAAAAAGCCATTTGGCAGTGGTCCTTTGCCCGGCCTGAATGTTTCTCAGACACAAATATAGTAAAATGTAGGTGAAGTACATAAACGTTGCTTCAGAAAACTGATTCAATGGACTTAAGCATTCTTTACTCTGCGATGAACTATTTATTTATAGGTAGAAGGCAGCATTTGATACACTGAACGATCTGGCACAAAGTCCTTGACTAGGATCCATAAGCTATTACAAGAGAATCTGCTTCTTATATACCTAATTCCTGCTTATTTGTTGAGCTGTTGTATTATATTGCTTCTCACACAGTGGCTGCTGTGTATTAACTAACTGGCAAAATTCACAGAACATACTGTTTCTTTTCCTTTCAATTCAGGTTAAGAATTTACTGGATATGAGCGTGTTGGCCTTTGTTCCAGCCATTTTCCTTGGAATACTTGGGGGCCTTTTAGGAGCTCTCTTTGTTTTCCTGAATATCAAGATTAATAAACTACGCATGTGGTTCTTCAGCACAATTCCAAAAACATCCCTCAGAAAAACAGCCAAGCTGTTAGAATCTGTGCTGATTCTTGTAAGTATTTAATGATATTTTCTTTAATGTTCCAAAGTCATACTTTTTCTGGTTTCAGTAAGAATGAAATCCTGGGCCTGAAAAAGAAAGGATGAGCAGACTAGCAATCAATGCTATATTGGGAGTAGAAAAGTAGTATTTAGAAATAAAGAGAACCTCATGCAAGGTACACAGGGATGTGAGGTGAATGGGATTCTTCATGTGTGTCCACTCACTATAGAGAACACATCCATGGCTGCTTCTCCACCAAGGATTTCCCCACATTTCAGACACCCAGCTGGTTTTTCTATCTCCATTCTTCTCCATGACATAATCCTTTGTTTGTACCCAAACCACTAGCAGCCTGTTCTTTCCACTCAAAAAAAAAATCTGCTTTATTTCAAACCTGTAAAATGGCACTCAACACACACACACACACACACACACACACACACACACACACACACAATTTTCTGGATGGGACACTATCCCCAAGGACAGTTTCTTGTGTCTGAAGAGGAAAGAGATTAATTGCAGAACTTCCCTGCTCCATCTTGGAATCTAATACTTAGCTGAATTTGAATTCCTATCTTTATATGTGGACAGTATCGAAGTTATGACAGTCAAATATGCTTGCCTACAGCACAGATGAAGGGGCATCTTGCTGGGATTCCTCCAGAATTTATTTGTGGTTGCTCCTGGTCCACTGTTGACTCGTTAGTATCAGTCTTTTATCATTCCAGACAGTCTGTTGCAAGGAAGAAATTTCTTGTGAAATGGTTGTTACAACAGTCAAACAAGCAAAGAAAAAAAAAAAGGGGGGGGGAATGAAACTCAACCCAAAATATACTGAAGATAATACGAAGGTCAAGCTGCAACCTGATATCCTTGGGTCCCGGCTACCGGCATCCCCACAACACCCCCAGGGGCCTTGGACCATCCCTGAGCCTAGACTATGCTGCACCCCCCTCCCCACACTTACCAAGCAAGGAGGAGGTGGACGAGCCCGCGGCCCCGGTACGGCTGCAGAGCAGCCAGCTGGAGGCAAAGGAGGAGGATCGTTAACCACGTGTGCCAAATCCTTCAGAGGGCTAGAGGACTGAGAACTCAAGAGGCACAAGAAGAGGAGGCCAAGGGTGAGAGAACCCCCTCCCTTCTCAAAAGTGGTAGCCTGATGCCTTAGGAGACTAGAGAGGGTGGAGGGGGAGCGAGACATCGAGGGCACTGTCCAGCTGACACCTGACAGTAGTGTACACAATAGTAAAATTAAAAACATAGGCTGCATTAAGAGTCAGAACAAGCTTTACATAAACTGTAATAATTTCCCAAACACAGTTGATGGACATTTCAAATGACCAACGCCAAGACCATACAGATTTTGGCCTCAGGGACCTTCCTCAGTGATAAAACAAACAAACAAACCCACACATCCAGAAAATACTATATATCAATTCTGACCAGATGTTGTTATCTCATATATTGTGTGGTATGATGCAAGCTTATACAGCAGGCCATGGATCCCGTCACATGGTAACTGCACTCACACAAAGAGTCTTCACAGATGTCATATTCTGGTGTAAAGTTTTCAATATTTCTGGATGTCTGTGTCGTCAACCAGTAATTGAACAGGACTCTTAATAAAGCCTGATATTCAAACCCTATGTTTCTAGTTTTACTATTGTGTACACTACATAATAAATATTTATCTTGTTAAAATATTCAGCCATTTCTGGTAGCCATAAATTAAGATTGTTTCAGAGTGGCTTTTGTAAAGCATGTACGGTTGATGTGGCAAAAAAAATTATTTGCTGTTTTAAATTCTTAAACATTTTCTTGGTGTATGGCTTATGGGATGCTAAATCTGAATAAATAAGGAATAAATAAGAAAAGAGAATTCTCTTTTCATTTGCTGATGGCTGTAAGGGGCCAGTCCCTCGCAACAATTAGAAGAAAATTGCCTGCCTTTTAACAGAGGAGAGGGAATCTTTGGAGGCTCTGCTTTTTAAAAAAGCTGTTAAAGGTGTTGCTTTAACGGAGCTCCGGAAGAGAACCTCTAGGGGGCGGGGCGGTCACGTGGTGAAGCCCCGCCCCCTTCTTTACCCCGCCCTCTGCTTCGATCCTCATTCCGTTTGGGAATGAGGATGAAGCAGGAGGGTAAGTAGCCGGGCCTTCTGACACACTTCCGGTGATGTCAGGGGGTGTGGCCTTCTGTCACTTCCGGTGATGTCAGGGGGCGTGGCATATGCAAATAAGTTATGCTAATGAGTTATGCTAATAAGCCCCGGCAGCTCTTTTTCTACAACAAGACCCCTGGTCCTATCTGTGTTACTTGTGTTCATTTTTTTTAAAGAAGAGAATCATCCACACTTCAGCCTGCCTTTGGGGGGGTGTCATTGTAAGTGTTTGTAAATATGTGGAGTTTTTGTTTTTTAGAAAGGTTTTTAAAAAGGTATTGCATTATATCTATGTAGCACTGCATTACCCATGCACTTCAACATAAAAAGTAAAATAAAATATGGTGAGTGAAAAATCCTGAGGGTCACATGAGAACACAGTGGGGGCTTCAATGCACATTAGGTGTGGAAAGGAAACCACCATTATAAATGGAGAGAAAATGATTGCCCTGGGCTGTCTGAAATCTCTGTTGCAAGGGCAGTTTCACACAGAACTGCATCGCCAAAGAGACCACCATGGAAAATCACTTATGTACATCAGTTCTTTAAGACTATTACAGAAATGGTAAAAAACAACAACACCAAAACAATATCCTAGCTCTGTGCTGGGTGGCTGCCTTTGGTTTTTTTGATCTCTCGTGATTGGAATGCACCTGTCTGAAACACTGACCATAATGAATGTAAAATGTCAGATTAGCTGATCCAGATTTAGTAAACATGAACATTTTTGTGAGCATGTACATGTGTTATCTTTGAGGGGTGAATATGCTCATTTTAGACTGACCTTATGTCACTATTTCTACCTTGTGTACTTCTATACAAATGTATAGGTTTTGACCATTACTGCAACTGTCTACGTGCCCTATTTCTTTCATTGTACACCAGTCAAGATCCTGCCAACGTTTGATTTGACCAGTAAACCAGAAAAGTAAGTAATGAAAGAAATGCAAGAACTTTTATATTTTGTAGGTGTCACTGGCTTGATAATGCTTCCACAGTTTGAGAGTAGATCCTTGTCTGAAAATTCTATGGAGTTCCATAAAATGCAAAAGCAATAATAAATAAATAAAATGCAAAAAAAAAATGCTGGGGCACAGGACATGAAATATGTACATGCCTCAGATGTATACTTCATACTCAAGAAACACAAGAGTGGATTTATGTTGTACAAGCTTTTCAAAAGGATGTTAACAAAATTATGGAATCGTGAAATTGTAATGCTGGCAGGGAATCCCTCCTCTCTTCCCCATGCTATTAATTGCCAAGTGATGAGGCTAGAGTCATCAAATGAGGGACAGGATCTTTTGCTGCTATCTTTTAGAAGGACTGTCACATAAGGAACTAAAAAAAAGCTGAGGTATCTTCTGGGTAGAGAAGTGGAATCTAACTACTGAGTATAGAATAGAAACAAAAAATCCACTATATATCTGCATTACTAATTCCTCCTCCTACATGACATTTGACTCCAGTCTTAAGGGCATAAAGATAAATAAGTTTTTCAATGAAGCACCAATTCTAGAAGAATTCAGTAGTATTTTGTAGAAGGGTTGTATGTTCATGAATTAATATTGTTTCTTTCCTTTTGGATTTTAAAGCATAAGCCAGGTCAAATGGCAAATTTCAGAATATAATTGTCCACCAGCAGCATTACAGATCGGGCCAGAATTAGTGAAAAATTCAAATCAAACCTTTAATGAAGGTATGTACAAAAACATTTAACTAGAACGGGAAGAAAGTACATCTGTGTAATTGTTTTTCTCCTTTCAGGTCAGGATCTGAACAAAGCATCTAATTCTGAAAAGGACTACATAGGCATTTCTGTGGACTTTAGCAAGACAGAGTCAACTTTTCTGAGCTTTTCCAGTTGATCAGATGACTCCCAACTGTTTGCTATTGTTCAGTTATCTACAGATGACAATTGTACTTCAGTATAAGATTTTGTCAGTAGGACATGCCAAGCTGGGTGAATAGACAAGAGGGTGGTTAATGATCATGAGAAATTCCTGTATTTGAAGTTGACTCTTATTTTTACACCATCAGTATGTACAGTGCTTTACAGAGTTTCATAAACATAGATTGGTCCTTGCCCTCAAGGAGCTTAAAGTCAAAAATAAATAATGGTAAAGAAGAGACAACAGCAGAAAGACATGTGTGCAACAGGTTGACCTGCCCACTAGGTGGCCCTAAACAATTGCCTAAGAGATTATTGGTGGAGGGGCACAAACTCGTCCTGTTGTCACCATGTCCATGCCTGGCTGCTCACACAGCATTGGGGTCTGACCAGAAAGAACCTGCTGCTCCAGGTTTTGAAGGGGAGAGTCCCCTGAATGTGGGGGTGTATGATATATGGTTGTCCAGACCTTATTTTGGGGTTCGGAGCTTTCCAACTCTCCTCAGTGTTTCAGATTGATTAATGAATAAATAATGAATAAAGAATGAATAAGGAACTGGGAATAAGGAACCAATTTCAGCCTCCTCTGCTCCAGTGGGTTCCCTCCAGGGAGCTTGATCCTTCTCTCCCTCTGTTGGGGTGCGGCCCTTTTTCTTCCACTGTGTGTCACTGTCTCCTCTGACTGTGGAGGGAGGTTGATGAGGCAGGTGATGTCTTCCAGTGAGGAGGGTGGGAACCATTGTGCCCTACCCTGCCACAGAAAGGACAGGAGGGCCTGTGGCATTTTTCTGATGCTGTGGGGGGGCAAGGAGGGTGGGCACCGTCTTCCTACCTCCTTGCAGACTGGCAGGGGTGAGGAGGGTGGATTCTCACCTCCCTGAAGCACCAAGTGGGGGGTGGCTTGGACTCCCTAGCTTAAAAGGTAAAGGTTCCCTTGCTTGAAAGCCAGTCGAGTCTGACTCTAGGGTTGCGGTACTCATCTCCATTTCAAAGCCGAAGAGCCAGCGCTGTCCGAAGATGTTTCCGTGGTCATGTGGCCGGCATGACTAAACACCAAGGCGCATGGAATGCTGTTACCTTCCCACCGAAGTGGTACCTATTTATCTACTTGCAGTTTCTTGCTTTTGAACTGCTAGGTTGGCAGGAGCTGGAACTAGATACGGGAGCTCATTCTGTCATGCGGCAATTCGGGTCTCAAACTGCTGAACTACTGACTTTCCACAGCCTGCAGTTCAGCATCTTAACCACTTGAGCCACCCCAGCTCCCTAGCTTAGGGTGCCTAAAATCCTTGAGCCAGAACTCATGTGGAAGCAAATGCAGTTACTGGAACTCAAACCTGGCTAAGTTGCAAATGATTATTAAGATCAATGGCTGTGGCAAAAGATGGGTTTTGTGGCATGCTTCATGAGTGTGTCCCTGGTACCTGTACTGTTAATTACTAATGCACCCAGAAGCCTGTTTGGTTCCCAATTAAGCAGAAAAAGTAGATAAAAGAGTTAAAATATGAGGATTCTTTTTTTTTTTTAGTTTAACATTATGAACTGTTATTTCCATTTGTTGCTCTTCTGTCTCATTTAAAGCTGCTGCTCTCTTGGGTGAGAATGGCATGCGAGGAATCATGTACCTGTTCAGACGTGGGACCCACGAGGAATTTGGTTATGCCTCTCTTCTTACTGCTCTGGTATTTTATTTCCTGTTATCCTGCTTGACAGCAGGATCTGCTGTTGCCAGTGGTTTGGTTATACCTATGCTGTAAGTATTGTCTGCAACACTCTAGGGCACGATTATCTCTGCTGAAAATCAAAGTGTGGTGACAGCAGTTCAGTATGTTCCATTTAGGCCTATACTTAAAAATCAGCTTAAAGTAAAAAAAAGAAGAAGCCATTTTTACACACAATGGTGGCACAGGCTGCCAGTTATAGCATCCACAACATGGATTTTGCTTTGATGCAGGCCCGTAGCCCGGATTTCTTAATTCAGGGGGCCTTTAAATAAGTCAGGGGGCATTGATAAAATAAAATAAACTCACACTCGCAGGCATCGCAAGGGTTATTTCCCCTATTGTGGAGGGTGGGTGGAAGTGGAAGTCAGTCTAACCCTAACCCATCCTCCTCTCCTTTCTCCGGCAACCGCATTGGCTGTGTGGAGTGCAGGAAACTACGGCGAAAGTGGCGGGCTCCTGTTCGGTTCTTTATTTCTTTCTTCTTGGCTGACTCTGTGCTTCTACAGTGACATTGCCACGGTCACACCCCCACCCACTGCCCTGCAGGGGGGCTTTCTGCTGCAACACTTCTCAGTGGCAGCCCGCCCAGGGAGACAAGCCAAAGGAGGAGAGGTGGCAAGCAGATGGGACCGAGATGGCTGCTCTGCTGCTGCTGGTGGCTTGTGTGTGCCCTGCGTCGGTGCAACCGGGCTGAGCTGAGAAGGCGGGAGCTGAAGGGAAAACCCGGGAGGGGAAGCTGAGGGAGTGCTGTGTT
>NW_015163622.1:29304-38652 GCF_001447785.1 Gekko japonicus
AAGTCGGGGGGGGGGGCGGCGGCTTCCAAAATGCTTCAGTGTAGCTACGGGCCTGCTTTGATGGGTCTGGGGTAAGAAGGGAATGACAACCTCTCTCCCGGAAAGTCTTACTGGAAGTGAGTCTCCTAATAGGTGTCTAAAACAGGATGACAAACCAATAAAGAGCCTTTTATCTTTGAATCTCATGTATATCAGGCTAATGCAAAGAGGCTAAGAATGGGATAAAAGATATATTATTCTTTTGAGTGCATGACACATATGCTCAAAATCTATCTTTAACCTTCATTTTTAATACTCTAAGTGATCAGGATTTTTGCACAGCTAATATGTATTATTGTTCTTATTTATGTGGGATCTAAGGGTCTTTCCTCAAAGTAGTACTTTTGTTATGGGGGCTTCGTATATTCCCAGCACTCTAACAACAGTATTTTATCAGAAAAATATACAATTGTCCCCTCATTACAATGGTAATTACTGTGTGGAATGAGATTTTGTGTATGTCCCAAGCTTTTATTTGATAGTGCCTGTGCTATCACTAATAATTAACAACAAAGTTCCTATGAATCTATTTTGTAACCTTTTAGGCTTTATTTTGTTAATTATTTTAATTTCTAAAGAAACTAAATGTGCCCCTGCTACATGCACTTCAGCATGAGAGGACTCAAGTTGTATTTCCACAACAAAAGTGGCAAACAATACATAGTGTGTCCTGCTACTATTGTGGATCTTTTGCTTTTACATTTTTTCTAAAAAACAATTGTTTGAAGGCTGTGCACTTTCCCCTCCATTGCTAGCATGCCCCTTTCCCCTTATTTCTTTTTACAGGGGAAAATAGGAGTTGAACCATCACCACTTATATACCAATGCTGCCCTACGCCCAGTTACATAAAGACAGAATGTCCAACTACAGGGTCTCAATCAGTGTTACCACAAGTATAGCACAAAGAGAAAAGGAGAACAGTGTGTATCTTTCCTGAGTAGTGCTCTCATTTTCTTTTTTTCCTTTGTAGATATATAGGAGCATTATATGGCAGGATTGTTGGCTTGATCCTGGTTTCCATTTTTGGGATTCAGACTGATGAGAATGCTGCATGGATTGACCCAGGGCTATTTGCTGCTGTTGGAGCTGCTTCATTCTTCAGTGGTGTTTCAAGGCTAACTATTTCCCTCACTGTTATAATGGTATGTTTTAAATACACATATATATATAATTTGCAAGGAGAACTATTGTGGAGGGGGAGACCACACTATCATATTACAAAACAGATTTTTCAATATATATATATTTTAAAACCCATTCTTTGTGTCCTGGAAATTTGACAGGCCACAAGGAAGTATAGTGGTACTGAGCTGCACGTTTTCCTAAACAAAGAGCTCTGGTAAGCAGTAGGAGAGCTGGAACTCCACAGGAGTTGTAGAAACTGGGTGTAGAGAGGCTAGCAAGAGCTAATTATAAAATAAGCATTAAAAACAATCAGACCACAACCCTTCTCAGGCTGCCTTGATGAAAGCTACTAAGGGCCTTGATTTTGGCAAAACTCCAGAATAGCAGGGGTATCCGTTTTCTTAAAGAAGCAAAACTCTGAGCCAATAAACAAGCATTTCAGTTGTGAAACATCTCTAGCAAAGTCTGCTCACAGAGACCATCAAGGAAGATGAGGGAAGTGATGTTAGAAGGCTTCAGGAAAGAACTCAGCGTTATCTCATCTGGTGCAGGACGGAGGATCAATTCTTAGTTATCAGAGCTGACCCCCTCTGGACTCCCAGCTAAATGATACAAGGGCTATAAATTGGGGGTTGTTTTTTTGGGGGGGGTGTTCTCCAGCCTGACCTAGGGATGCCAGCCTCCTGGTGGGACCTGGGAATCCCCTGGAATTACAGTTTATCTACAGACTACAGACATCAGTTCCCTGGAGAAAAATGATATTTTGGTGGGTGAACTCTGTGGCATTGTACCCCAATGTGGTCCCCATCCTCCCCAGGCTCCATCCCCAAATCTCCAGGAGTTTTCCAACCTGGATCTGACACCCTAGCCCCCCATCCCCCTAGGGTTGCCAAATCCATTTGTTCTCGCGGCGGGGGACTCCTGGATGGCGTCCCCTGCGCGCGCGCGCCGCATGCACGTCACCCGGATATGATGTGATGACTCTATGTTTCCCCCTCAAATGGCTGTGGCCCCGCCCCCAGCGTGCCCGGCGTCATCACGTCACATCCGGGTGACGTGCATGCCGGGATGGGGTTTTCCCCGGGGCCCGATTCCGTGGCGGTGGAAATCGAGCCTCCAAAGCGGGGGAAATCCGCCCCCCGGGGGGGAATTGGCAGCCCTACATCCCCCTCTGGTGGTCGGGGGGACCTGGCAACACTAAACCTGACTCATACCTGCACTTTAGGGTTGCCAACTTGTAGGTGGGGCCTGAAAATCTCCTGAAGTTATCAGATCAGAGTTATTAGAGAGATCAGTCCTCCTTCAGATAATGGCTGTTTTGGAAGGTCATGGCATTATACACCAAGGCTCCTCCTCTCCCCTCCCCACTTCCCCAGGCTCTACCCCCAAATCTCCAGGAATTTCCCAGCCCAGATTTGGCAACTTTACTATATGTACATAGGGGATATTCACTTTGGAAGGCAATCTGCTGCTCAGTGTGGCCCCGAACCCTGTGATGGGGAGGAGGGGTTTTGGGCTTACTTCCCACATCATTTTAGTCAGTCAAAACAGCTACTCTATGGGTGCGTTCAGACGGGGGCTTTATACCGGTTAGGGTGCCGGTTCCAACCGTTGTACTCACCGGCGTTCAGATGGGGCACATCTGCCTCCTCTCCCTAAGCGGTGTAAAGCCCTTTAAACCGTTGCACTCTGCTACCAGGTCCCCAAGTGGTGGCATACAGAGTGCAACGGTTGTAAACGGTGCACCCCGGCGTCTGATCGCTCTCCACCGTTCCCCAGCTACTTCCGTTGGAAGCCTGAGGCTTCCGGAGGGATCCGGAAGATGGAGGTAAGTGTGAACCCCGTCTGAACGCACCCTATGTGTGCGTGTGCAGGGGAATATTTGCTCCTTTCTCTGGCTCCACATGTCCTGGAAATGTGGCTCAGGAAATCTGGAAACAGGTACTAAGAAAACAGTTGTGTAAGTCTGACCCACAAATCAAGATAGTCAACAAGACTATCTATGTATTGTTACCAATAAACACTACATAACAATAATGAACAAATTCCATCAAATCATAAGAAAATCCTTGTATAAGAATAAATCAACAACGTCTCTAGATTTTATAACAACAACGTTTCAAAAACCCCTCTGGACTCCCAGCTAAATGATACAAGGGCTATAAATTGGGGGTTGTTTTTTTGGGGGGGGTGTTCTCCAGCCTGACCTAGGGATGCCAGCCTCCTGGTGGGACCTGGGAATCCCCTGGAATTACAGTTTATCTACAGACTACAGACATCAGTTCCCTGGAGAAAAATGATATTTTGGTGGGTGAACTCTGTGGCATTGTACCCCAATGTGGTCCCCATCCTCCCCAGGCTCCATCCCCAAATCTCCAGGAGTTTTCCAACCTGGATCTGACACCCTAGCCCCCCATCCCCCTAGGGTTGCCAAATCCATTTGTTCTCGCGGCGGGGGACTCCTGGATGGCGTCCCCTGCGCGCGCGCGCCGCATGCACGTCACCCGGATATGATGTGATGACTCTATGTTTCCCCCTCAAATGGCTGTGGCCCCGCCCCCAGCGTGCCCGGCGTCATCACGTCACATCCGGGTGACGTGCATGCCGGGATGGGGTTTTCCCCGGGGCCCGATTCCGTGGCGGTGGAAATCGAGCCTCCAAAGCGGGGGAAATCCGCCCCCCGGGGGGGAATTGGCAGCCCTACATCCCCCTCTGGTGGTCGGGGGGACCTGGCAACACTAAACCTGACTCATACCTGCACTTTAGGGTTGCCAACTTGTAGGTGGGGCCTGAAAATCTCCTGAATTTATCAGATCAGAGTTATTAGAGAGATCAGACCTCCTTCAGATAATGGCTGTTTTGGAAGGTCATGGCATTATACACCAAGGCTCCTCCTCTCCCCTCCCCACTTCCCCAGGCTCTACCCCCAAATCTCCAGGAATTTCCCAGCCCAGATTTGGCAACTTTACTATATGTACATAGGGGATATTCACTTTGGAAGGCAATCTGCTGCTCAGTGTGGCCTCGAACCCTGTGATGGGGAGGAGGGGTTTTGGGCTTACTTCCCACATCATTTTAGTCATTCAAAACAGCTACTCTATGTGTGTGTCTGCAGGGGAATATTTGCTCCTTTCTCCGGCTCCACATGTCCTGGAATCATGTGGCTCAGGAAATCTGGAAACAGGTACTAAGAAAACAGTTGTGAGAGTCTGACCCACAAATCAAGATAGTCAACAAGACTATCTATGTATTGTTACCCATAAACACTACATAACAATAATGAACAAATCCCATCAAATCATAAGAATGCTCTCCTAATTCCCCTAGGTGGCATATTGTAACTCTAGTGTTCTTTTTTCTTGACTGAGCAGTGCTTTGATTAACAACCAGTGAAAATAGAGGAAATGCTACAAGAGATGTGGGACTTGGATTTGACAGTACAAAGGCATAGTTCAGAGGAAGTGCCTTCAAATCACAAAAGGCACATTTTTCCTTTGTTGTCTGCTGGGTTTAAGAAAGGATTTTGAGATATTGGATTTGGCTTTCTGCACAGTCTTCCAGTTGAAGAGTTATGGTACAGAAGAGATAGTATAATGCTTTTTAAAAAAACGTTGAAGCCTCCCGCCCACAATATTTGACTATGCTTTCATTTTTGACTGCTTACTCCTTCCTCATTGACATGAGTCTTATTGTTCTTTCTAGAAAATTCTAGATGTGTCAACATTTATTTTGGTTTCCTCAGCCTCCTTCATCTCTGTGGTGTGTTGTGTAGCCCACAGCCACACACAGAGTTAGGTGTGCATATGCCGCAATAAATAAGTAGGTTTAAGCATATTTAGACATTGGGCTGTGTTCTCTCTCTCTCTCTCTGTTCCTTTGTGATCAGGTCTGTTGGATATTTCAGTCAGATAGTAAGGGTTCAGTGTAGGGTGGCCAGACCCACCCAGTGGAGATGGGGATTCCCAGCCACCAGGCCCCACTGCCCTGCCAGTGAGAGCCAGTTTGGTGTAGTGGTTAAGTGTGCGGACTCTAATCTGGGAGAACCGGGTTTGATTCCCCACTCCTCCACGGATCCCATTGGTTCCCCAGAGGAGGGACTAGAATCCTAGTCCCTATTGTTGTTCGGACTGAAGCTAGGGCATATGCGCTGACCTCCGGTGGCGGTCCGCGGACACTACATGATGCTTCCCCAGAGACATGCCCAAAGCAGCTCACAAACAGAAAACAATATAGTAAAACATTAGAATGATCAATAATAAAACAAGCTATAGAAACCAGACATAAATAGAAGTCCAGGGGCAAAAAGTAACATCCAGTAACTTAAAATGATATTCATATGACAGTCCTCAAGTAGACCATAAAAATAGCCACAAAGCTGAAAGCCTGGGTAAAAACAATAATTTTGTCCTAGCACCTAAGGGTACCAGGCAAGCCTTAAGGGGGAGGGCATGCCATAACTGGCTGCCCTCTGCCCCGCCTCTGCTGTCCGTGATCAAGACAGTACATATACTTGGCTATAAAAGATCAAGTACGCAGCCCTTTGATACAGGGATGTGAATTTCTTTTGAAACACAGCATTCTCCATGAAGTCTTTTGACTGCAAATTGATATTGGGATAGGCTTTTATTTGCTTTCTCAAAACAGTGGAAAGCAACAAGTAGTTTAGTGACATGGCAGCAGTGGAAACAATGCAGAAGTGGAATACTTCACTGCTGAAGTTAATGTGGGGTAAGCTTCTTGAAAGGTACGGCCACTTAAGGTCGTTTGCAATATTAGTTTACTTAGCATGTATAAAAGCTTTAAGACAGATGTTGTTTTCATTTTTAGAATGGTTGGGTGTGGTCACTTCCTAACTGTGCAGAAGTATATGGTGGGCTGTAGATATGGCACAGAAGAACTAATGGGGAGGGGCTCTGCATGTAGAGGGTGCCAGGTTCCCTGGTTCAATTGTCCTGTGCCTCCAGATCATGTAATAGGTGATGCGAAAGATCTCTACCTAAGACACAGAGAGAAATAGAGCCACTGCTAGTCAAAGTAGGCAATATTGCCCTTGATAGATCTGTCAGTGATCTGTCAATTATCTGACTCAGTATAAGCAGCTTCATGTGTTGTGTATTCAGAAAAAAAATGTTTTAGGAGTTAAGGTGAAGTTGTATTCAGGACTTCAGATGTGAAAGTCTGACAAATCACCATGTTCAAGAATGAAGGCATAAAAGCAAATTCAAAGTATTAACGGGATGCAACATCACTTTTGGACATTTTCATTGGAAATGTGGGTGCCTAAGAGTGAACGGAGGGAAGGCTGCATGGTATGCCTTGATCTCATTGGATCTCAGAAGCTAAGTAGGGTTGGTACTTGAAAGGGAGACCACCAAGGAAGACGCTGCAGAGAAAGGCAATGGCAAGCCACCTCTGCTTCTCACATGCATTGAAAACACACACACACTTGTGAACAGTTTTGACTATAGAACAAATAATGATGTGTTCAACTGTGTTTGTAGGCTGAGCAAAGTTACTACATACTACTAAACTAAATAAAACTGGCAGATAGTTTTCCTCTTTGTTTACAAAAACAGATTCAAATAATAACAAATGATCCAGCTTAGAGTGAAATATAATTTCCCAGAGTAAAGGCAACTGTTGATGTGATCAGATCCCCTCAGTTTCAGTGACCACCATCTTCCACAGATTTCCCAGAAGGTTACAGTCTAGACTCTGCAGATAAGAGGCGTATTATGTATGCCTCTAAGTGGTATCAAGTAGTGGCAAAAACCTAATGCAGACAAGTTGTAAATCTTCAGTATGTTGTACTTTTTTTTGCCAGGGATGGGGGAGAGAAACCATCACTGCAAAGTACGAACACGTATAGACTGGAAATGGTGAATAAAGATGGTAGTAGAATATTTGTGGCAAATCCACGTACAGCAGGAACCATGGCTCGTGTCACAAAAGGGAAATAGAAAGTAGCTCAGTAGTTGCTCCTGGACAGGGCATGCCTTCAGTTTTTTGTGTCATGGCTGCATCAACCTTGTTGGCATTTCCTCTTGGGAAAGGAAAATAAATATCTAAAAGGCTTCCATCTGCTTCAAAAAAGACTTAAACATCTGTTGCTGTCATTAAGTGCTTTTCTGGCTGTGTTCAGCACACACCAGCAGCAACTTCAAAGTACTAATCTTCTGTTTCCACTAGCAAATGAGCTAAAACAATAACAATGATAATGTCCATAGGGAAGTGCATCTCTTTTTTTTAAGAAGATCTACACAGTCTCTTGGATATATGAGGATTTTAAGCTTTATTGGCCAGAATTAACATGCTCACAATTCTGGCCACAGATACTAAGCTCATAATCTAGAGTAAAACACAGCTGGACTTCTATATGCTCCCACATTCTAATAGTTCCAGCAGCCAGAATCATTTGTATACATTGAACCTACACAACACGGGGCCCACAGGCTGATTGCAGCCCTGTGGGAATAACTCTTCGTGCCAGTTGTGTGTGTAAGGTAAAGGTAAAGGTTTCCCTTGCTCGAAAGCCAGTCAAGTCCGACTCTAGGGGGTAGTGCTCATCTCCATTTCCAAGCCAAAGAGCCGGCACTGTCCGAAGAGTTCTCCGTGTTCATGTGGCCAGCATGACTAAACGCCGAGGTGCACGAAGTGCTGTTACCTTCCCACCAAAGTGGTACCTATTTATCTACTTGCAATTTCTTGCTTTCAAACTGCTAGGTTGGCAGGAGCTGGGGCCAGAGATGGGAGCTCACTCCGTCATGGAGCACTCGGGTCTCAAACTGCCGAATTACAGACCTCCCGGTCTGCAGCTCAGTGTCTTAACCTCTGAGCCACCGCGGAGCTTTACTATATATACCTTTACTATATATACGGAAACGTCTAAGGCCTACCCAACACCCTCCAAAATGGGGGATAATTATTTATCACTACATTTTCCTTGTTCTTCTCTGCTTGGATGGTGGAGTTGGCTCCAGTTGTTCTAGATGCCTGCAGCCAACTTCTAGGGCCCTCTTCAGTGTGTAAATTGCTAGGCAAAGAAAGCTTTGCTTATGAGCAATGTACAGTGTGTAAAGCAATCTTCATGTCAAGCAAAATCAGAACTACATTTTCAAAGGTGCATCAAGGAGCAGGGGGAGAGAGAATCTACCCATCCACCTGTCGGCTTACTGACAGCTTGGCTGTGGCCACAAGCCTGATGCTGCAGTGACCACAGCTGCCACCCACAGCACCATTAGTATGGCTGAGGGGAAGAGGAAGTGGGAAGGAAGGAAGGAAGCAAGGAGGGGAGTTTCTCCTTTCCCTCTGACCGAGGGTTGCCAAGTCTGGATTGGAAAGTACCTGGAGACTTTGGGGGTGGATCCAGGAGAGGGTGGGGTTTGGGGAGGGGAGGGGCCTCAGCATGGTACAATGCCATAGAGTCCACCCTTCAAAGCAGCCATTTCTCCAGGGGAGCTGATCCCTGTCAGCTGGAGATCAGTTGTAAAAGCGGGAGATCCCCAGGCCCCATTTGGAGGCTGGCAAACCTACTCTGACCTCCTTGAACTCATGCCAGGTTCCAGGGAAATGGAAGAACAGATGGCATTTATCCATTGTGTTGTTTTTTAATCATTCATTTTTATTACTCAAATAAATGAAATACACGGGCCTTTTCTTTTCATTCATTTTTAAATCAATACACATTCCCGATTCTGAGTGTTGCTTGCTGAGTTCAGTGGCAGTAAAGGGAGGACAGAAAAAGACGGGGCAAGTATAAAGAAAGAAAAAGCTAGATGGTACTGAGAAACAAGATGTAAGGGAGGTTTCAGAGAGGCCTTTGGGGATGATGAAAGGACAGCTGAGAAATGGGGTACAGATGTAGGGCAGGCAAATGTAGTAAAAGGAGGTAAAGATGCACATGCAGAGAGATGGGGTGGTGCAGAAAGAGGAGAATGCTGGTGGGTACAGTGAGAAAGGCAGAGGCAGCTGAGAAGTGGGACCCCACAAGGACTGTGTGGTGGGGGAGCAGGAAAAGACTGGAGAGGTGACAGATATTTGAAAGAAAAATATGAGTAACAAAAATGCATGTGGAGAGATGTGGTACTGAGAGAGTAGAGAGAGCAGCACATTTCATGCATAACGACAAACCATGATTTGTTCTGGGAACGAACCTCAGAGATCATCAGGCTCAGATGTTCCCT
>NW_015163622.1:38795-41269 GCF_001447785.1 Gekko japonicus
TGGGAGAGAGTGAGAACAGAATGTTATGGATTGGTAAGAGAAAGGGGGAGTTATGGAAGAAACTATTCACACTCATTAACAGATAAGAAGAAGAGATTACATTTATACCTCACCCTTCACTACCCAAAAAAGTCTCAGAGCAGCTTACAAACTCCTTTCCCTCCCCCTCCCCACAACAGACACCCTGTGAGGTAGGTGGGGCTGAGAGAGCTCTGACAGAAACGGCTCTTTTTCAAGAACAGCTGTGCCAGAACTATGGCTTGCCCAAGGTCATCCAGCAGGTGCAAGTGGAGGAGTGGGGAATCATACCCGGTTCTCCCAGATTAGAGTCCGCACACTACACCACTACACCAAACAGCAATGCAGGGAGAACATTACACAGTGGGAAAGGGTGTTAACAGAGAATGTGTTAAATAGGGTAAATAGTGAGTTAACATGGCAACTAAAATATTTTCCCATAAAGCAGTATGGCTCTTAAGAATGAGTAAAAACATGAAAATGGCTGTCAGTTATTTCAGTTGTGCACTTCTGACACAATTCATACTTGCAACAATATACTTGCATCCAGTGTTAGATGCTGTGCTATATCTTTTCAAGAAGAGACAGAAAGGACAAGAAATAGCCATTTTTATCAATTGAATGAGGCATCCAGCTGTTCAGTGTAAGGAATGTTTACATCCATTCCACAGTCGTTTGCCTTTTATGAACGTAAATATAACCTACGTTCTTTTTGCCTTTGCCTTTACAGAGTACAAATATGCTTGTTTCCCCAGATGATTCCAATTTTAAGTGATTTTTTCCCCATAATTTCAAATTTTTATAAAAATCCTTGTTAAGAATCCCGAAAAGACTGCTGCATCAGCAGGCGCTGTTCTAATGAGGTTCCATTTTGGATTGGCTTTTCGAAACCAAAAGCCAAACCATGAAACAGGTTAACCTCAAATGAGGTTGAGAACTAGGGCCAGGGCTTTTATCAGTAGTTACACTTCAGTGACTGCTTTTGTGTTTCCTGGGCAGCTGCCCACCTCTCTTTGATGTGCCCTGCCCTGTTGAGTCTCTTAATGAAATGCATAAGTATGTGTTATGTAATAAAACTAAAATAATAAGAATGGTTCCAGTTGGTTATGCCGTGGAAGCCTGGGAGATGTAGCACTATAAGACATGTGGATAAGTTCCATAAGTGACTAACACTGCAATCCTAAGCAGAGTTGCACCCTTCCAAGTCCACCAAAGGCAATGAACTTAGAAGGATGCCACTCTGTTCAGGAGTGCGCTGTAAAAGAGCTTTTAAGAAAACAGTTGCTGAAGCATTTCACTAATCATGCAATTATGTATGAAGTAAGATGGTGAAACCAATTTGCTGATTTATGAAATATAAATCCGTCTGTTAACAGCATCTCCTTGAAATCCATTAGCAATGTGGAATGTACTGCTGCATCAATCCTAAAGGCTTGCAAGTTGACCTGGCCTCCTACTCCCCCAAGAGCTAAACTAATAGCAAAATCAAGTGTAGCCATAAATCTTGCTTTATGATCAGCCCTTCAGGGCACACCACAATGAAAATGATTAAGAGATGTGGGATAAAATTTACTGGCTGATAAGCTGTTTTCTTTTGCTTTTTGTGTTTTCACTACAGATTATGCTGGGTCACTAAATTAAAAATAAAATAAAATTTACTAAATTACCAGTTGTTTTGGTAATGCTATGGAGCCTCTTAAATGTGACATAGATTAGGGCCTCAGCTGTCTTATTCCACCCTGCATGGATCCTTTCCAGCTAAGCGAGCACCTCATTTTAAGTAGTAAACAGCCCAGAAGTCTTTTCAGATCATCAATTTATAGGGCAACAGCTGTACAGTTTCCAAGGGAAGGAACCAGATCAGTCTGTTGCAGCCATAATAACAAAGTCTTATAACCTATGAAGACTAACACATTTCTTGTGATACAAGGTTTTGAGCTAGAGCCCACATTGTCAGATATATGATGAAGACAAATAAAACGGGCTCTTCTTCATTTGTTGCATGAGATCTAGAGGCTTTCCTCCAAGAAAATTTCTTTGTTTTGGGATGCTGAATTTTGCCAGTGTGATTGGGAAGGTTTAACACTTCCCCCAGCAAATAGGTCCCTGTACCCTGTGATTAAGGGTAACAACAAAATAGTTTATGCAAAAATATTTATAACTCATCTTTCCCAGGCTAATAATCCAGTAAAAAACAAAACACATTACCCCCCCCCCAGTACTAGACATGACTAAAACCCTCCTAAGCTCAAACCCTCACAAAGAAATGGACCTATGAGAGGAGCCCTCACCTCCTCTGGGAGCTCATTCCCTAGGGTGGCTATAATGACAGAAAAAAGTACAGGCTGTGGCAGAGGTTGAACTAACAACTCTGACTGGGGGAATGGTGAGTGTCAGGCCTCGGTTCCTGCCACAGCGCACTGGAGCACCGCTCTGCCAGTCAGGAGCCCAGGGGG
>NW_015163622.1:43008-73618 GCF_001447785.1 Gekko japonicus
TGTGTTATGGCCTGATATTATGTTCTTATTCCAGTGTGGGGTGTGTGTGGGGCAATAGAAACTGAGTGATAGGGTCTCTCCAAGTGATTGCCAGAAGTGAGATGCGTCCTGGTCTTGTGTTTTACAGATAATCTTACAACTAGTCCTTTGCATTTATATCATGCTTTCAACTTTAAAAGGATCATAATGCTGATTGTGTGAACTTAGGCAAATCACGAGAGGTAGAGCAGGAAGGGTTGCATCAGTGCTTAGTTCTTGTGGCCCTTTCTTACACGCCCAGGGAAATGCTGATCGCCACTTTGGGGCCAGGAAGTAATTTTTCTCCAAGCCAGTTTGGCCCCCAGTGATCCTGGAGGTTTTTTTTTTATCTGGGCGTGGAACAGGGGTCATTGGGGTGTGTGGGGGGGTATTGGTGAATTTCCTGCATTGTGCAGGCAGTTGGACTACATGACCCTGGAGGTCCCTTCCCACTCTATGAGTCTATAATTCACCCAGGCTGGCTGTGGGCACGCCAGCAGCTCTGTCAGGCAGAAGCGCCTGAGATCCTCCCTCTCCCCTTTTCCTTCGCCAAACTTGGAGGCGAAGGGAAGGGAGAGGGGGGAAAGAATGGATCCCAGGTGCTTCTGCCTGTCAGAGGGGCTGGTGCACATTTTTGGTGATGTCAGGGTGTGTGGCATATGCTAATAAGTTATGCTAATGAGCTCCTGCAGCTCTTTTTCTACGAAATGACCCCTGGTGAGTGTAACTGGCATGTGGCTCTTGTGCGGAATGATGGTCCCTTGGATATGTGGGTCCTAAGCTGTGAACAGCTTTAATGATACAAACCATCACATTAAATTGAACTTGTGAAAAGTACTGGAGTTCCAGGCGTAGCATGGTGAAATCAGCTCACGTTTATTGATTACATTAGGAAACGAAAAGATAAACTAGCTGGTCTGCAGCCGGCTTATATTCTTGTCTACACACACACCCAACACCCCCCCGATTCCCGTGATAGGTTCTATGTACATGCCCTCAGTAACTATAGGTTCCTTGCAGAATCCTGGCGTTCCCATTGATCCATGCCTAGGATCCGCGGTGTCTATTGTTCTCGGACTCAAAGGTCCATGTTTGATTTGATTGTATGGCCAGGCATGCACAGTCACAGCCATCTTAATACATAACAACTTGAAACCAATCAGGTAGCCAATTAAGCTGCTTTAATATGCTCATACTGGCTAGCATTTGATATCAAATAAGCTACTGTGTTTTGTACTACTTGAAGTTGTTATTTATATGGTACCATCAATATGGTACTTTACAGAGGAACCACAAAAAGATAAGTCTCTGGACTTGTCTTAAACAGTCACATTTCATTTATGCATTACATGGATTTCAGATACATGTGAGTCTTCTTCAGCAACTATTTGATGCCTGAGACATCTCAGATGACAAGCTTTTAAAAGACTCATCTTTTCTCTTTTAAAAAGCTAATAGTAGAGTGGGGGAACTAGTATTGCATACTGAACCTGAATGCAGGCTGAAGGATTAGAGACCCCTTCCCTTTCCTGCATGGCACCAAGGCAAACTGAGGCGATATGACCCTGCAATTTATATTTTATGGACAGAATAAAGATGTCGGGTTCTCTTGAAGAACAGCCTAATGGCTCATTTGTGTCCGTCATTTGTTCACTAACAAAGGTTGTAGGAATGCCATTTTGCATAACAGTGACTGTTCCTAAGTATGCTGTTTGAAAGAGATCAGAAAAAAGTGTTCCTTATTGACTTATGAGAAAATCAGTGAACATATGTCAGAATGGGGGATATTTCTAACAGAGTTTCCACACTACATTTTCTGAATACTTCTCAGGTTATTGCAACTCCACTTAAAACAATGAAATTGCAAATGCATTTTTTAAGTATTTAGAATATGCAATATTAAAACACTACTATTCTGATTTTGGTAGGGAAGGCAGCATGGTATAGCCCGATCTTGTCACATCTCAGAAGCTAAGCAGGGTACTTGCATGGAATACCACCAAGGAAGGCTTGGCATAGAAAGGCAATGGCAAACCACCTCTGCTTCTTATTTGCCTTGAAAGGCCCTCACCGAGGTTGTCATAAGTCGGCTGTGACTTGACAGCACTTTACCTGTACACATTCTGATTTTAGAAATCTTTCGAAATTGGATAAGTATTCATTTTTAATCTATTGCTTTTTTACTCACTCGTATTATTATGCTAATTGGAAAAGTATATACTCAGCATGGCATCTCCCTTCCATGCCTCCTCTGAATCTAATTAATTGAAGCTGAGTAACTGATCATCTACAAAATCATAAAAAATCCTAATGATCCCGCCCCCCCCCCCCCGGTTTAATCAGTTCTTGGAATGAAGGCAAGGGGCGAAAACAGCTGCTCTTGTGGATCTGGGGCTTCTCAGCAACAGGAATCAACAGATGGCTTTCCTCTAGCAGTGGCTGTTACAGATAATTTAAGTACAGTGCTCTAAAAGTAAGTTCAGTTTCTTCCTTTTAATGGGAGATGCAACAAGGGGTTTTATCTCATCAGTAGGTAACTTAACCTTCCAGGCTAAGAAGCTTTTCATTGTCAGATACTATTACTGGCATTTGTCTAAGGAAAAGGAGCATCCTGTCCACATAAAGCCTCTTCATTTCCCACTAAATATCAAGTTATCTTGAAGCATCCACAGTGTAAGGAAGAATTATATTCAATATGCATTTGGCTGAAACTCCTTCAACTGGTGCCTGGGATTCAAGAGGTACATGTAGTTTTCCAATTAGGGTGTTTTTCATAGACAAATGCTGTATTCAGGCATACCAAATAAACCACAATTTGTGAATGATCCTGACATTTTTGGCTCACATGCTCCCTCTCTCCTCTTCGCTTCCTTCTCTCCTAGTTCGCCATGCTGAGACTGAAGACTTCCCAGTTTAGGCAATCTTTGGTTTCATAACAATTTTTATGATGTCTAAACTTGGGGGGCATTTTAACAAACAGGGGTTTGTTTGTTGTTCACACATTGGTTTAGAATCCAAGTCTGTGGGTAGGAACAAGCAAAATATACAGTTCAAGATATATAAAATTCATAGTGAGACATGCCCCTCATAAATTTTAATAGACTTCTCCAGGAATTTACTAACAGCCCTTGTGATTTCTATTTCATTATCTTTTAATACGCGACGATAGTCAATCCCATTTACCAGATTACAGGGAGGGAGGGAGAGATTACCAAACAGTTCCCTCCGGGGATTAGAATATAGCTGGCAGTCCAGCAATATATGTTGGATGGAATCTGGAATTTTTGCCCCACAAGGACAGAGTGGGGCACTATATGAAATTTGGAGGAATCTACCGTAAACAACTTTTGAAGGAAAGGAATTCATCCTAGCTAACATAAATGCTCTCCTTTTTTGGGACTTTCAAGATCACATAAATAGTTGGCCATTTTCCCAATGGGTTGAGCAAGACCAAGCACTGCAGGTGAGCATATATAATATTGTACAGGACATAACTTAGTATCTGAGATCAGTCAGTCAGTCATACCTTTTATTGGCATAGGATTCATCAGATAGGAAGAGGTCTTCCATTGCAATTCCTATGTATTTAAGTTTATCTATAATCCTGCCCAACCACACAGCATTATGAGCATCTTTTTTAAGATAGCTAAGCAAGCTTTCCGATTCTGCCGTATAATAAATTTGAAGCCAATATTTAAAGGTTATGATCCATGCTTTGGTTTCTATTAGGTGCAAACCTGTTTCCGCACAAATTGCAGTATAAGGTACACATTTAGGCACTCCAAGAAGTTGACACAAGAATATGGCCTGAATATTTTCTATTTTCTGATTCAGGGCATTAATCCACACAGGAATACCATAGAGTATTTGAGATAGAGTTTTAGCCTGAAAGACTTTGATTGCTGCAGGGAAACATTGATTGCCTTTATGGTAGTAGAAATGTTTAATCTGAGAAGAAGAGAAATTAGCTGTATTAATTATTCTGTTACAATGAACTACCCATTTGAGATTGTAATTAAATGTTAAACCTAGATATTTATAACATTTGTTTTGTTCAGTTTCTTGGTTACAAATATACCATTTTTGTGGGTGCCAACTTTTAGAGAAAACTACAACCTTAGATTTAGAATAGTTTATAGAGAGTGAATTTAGATGACAATAGTTATCCAAGGCTTTCAGATATCTCTGTAATCCCACTCTTGTGTGGGAAAGAATAGTTGTATCATCGGCATACAATAATAGTGGAACTGGGAGTTCATTTAGCTTGGGTGGATGCCCATTTATAGATTTAAAAAATTGTGGTTGAGACGACGGATGTGGTTGGGACGAGCTCCTGGCCAAAACCGCCATTTTCACCCTACCTTCTGGAATGAGGAGACCTCATTGGGGGTGCCAGGGTTCCCAAATAAGTGGCAAGGAAGAAGCTTACAGCAAGGAGCTTTTTTTTCAGCAACAGAAACAAGTGGTGGCGAGCTCTGTCAGACCAAAAGCTGTTCAGAAGGCGGGGCAACACCCAGTGAGGCTCCTCCAGCTGGGTAAATTCCGAAGACCAAAGAACCACAGGGTGGAGATTTCCCATAAAGAGAAACACCTTGAGTTTCAAGTGATTTATGTACAGCCTTACCCTACAAGCTGCTTTTTTCATGAAACACCATGAAAGTCTGTGTCAGGAGATCAATAATTGCTAGGTTAGTAGACTGTGAAGCTTTAAAGATGGAGAAGCGGCAAAACAGAGTGCACAGACTACTCGCCACCCTTTGTAACTGCATAAAAAACTAACAGACCATGCAGTTGTGAGTGACTTAAAATTTTGGTGTCTGTTAGTGTCTGTTGGCGATTGCTGGCTTAAGGGGGAAAAAACCACCATAGGATTCAAAGGACTACCCCGCACAGTTCAGTGACTAAAAAGAACACAGCTTCCTGTTTATTGGGGCACAAGAGCTGGAAAGTAAAACCTTTAGACTGTGCTGATTGTGTTGGTAAACACCAAACCTAGTGGGGTTGAAAGAAAAGTGTTTTGGAGAACCCATAGACAGAAGAAAGAAGACCGAATGTTAGAAGGAAGAAGATAATAAGTAACAAAAAGGGATGGGAAAGTTATATATAGATATAAAGGGGTTAAGCCCTTTCACTGTGTATTTTTTTTTGCTTTATGTGACTCTGATTTAAAGGATTGTTTTGCATGAAATAGGACACAGATAAAGAAAGATATAATATATAAGTCCAGTGAATCAATTAGTTTGATGTAAGCTTATAAGATTCAAGTAAGCTAACCTTTCAATTTAAGTCTATAAAATCTCAAAAATAAAACTAGATTAGAATTAGTTATAGTTGGATATAGATAGATTTTAGTAGCCTTATTAGTATTAGTGAATAGAATAGTAAAAACTACTAAGGTTTAGGATTTAGTAGGAATTAAGGAAATAAAAATAAGTTGGTGAACGAAGTGACTAAATACATAATAATTATAGTCAAAGTAATATTGGAATAGAAATAGTTATAGTTAGAATAGACCAAAATAGAAATAGCTACATACCTGGAAAGAATCCTTAGAATTTATATTAGAATTATTCTAAGATCTTAACTGGAATATAACTGAATTACAAAACTTTATAGGGGTGCCTAACCCCCATAACACTGTAATCATTGCAAACATTCTGAAACTCCCTCACAAACTTGGAAATGGATAAACCAGGCAGTGGAAGATGTCCCTCAGTCTCCTTATCTACAATGAACCCTTCACAACTGTCCTCGAAAGATCTACAGAACTTAATTCAAGAATCTGTAACAGCTGCTGTAAATATAGCAGTAGAAACAGCAGTAGGAAAAGCAATAGAATCAATTAAAAAAACCTAGAGGAACTATCCAAATTGGTTGATATATCAAACCAACTGACTATACAAACAGAAGAAATTAAAGAACAAATACCAGAAAATAATCAAGAGATAGCCACTGTTATAAATTTGACAAATAAGATGGAGTCAAAAATTGAAGATGTTGATGAACAATTACAAACTGTAAAGGAGAAGCAAGAAACCTTAGATGACTCTTTAATAAATCTTGAGATGGACAAAGCTGCATATATGTTAAGAATGCAAAATCTCCCTGTAAAAAATGAGGAAAACCTAAAACAAGAACTAACTCAAGCATTGGCTGATTATCTGGAAATGGAATCATCTACAGAGATGGCCCAAAATATAGACTTAGTCTACAGACTTAACTCAGCGTATGCAAGGTGCAACAAAGTTCTAAGAGAAGTCCACATAAAATTCTCTAAAAGAGAAATCAAGGATAAGATACTCAAAGTCTCAAACGAAACACCTTTTAATATGCGTGACTCAGAAATCAGAATTCTTAGAGAGATTCCCTGGAGGGTCAGAGAAAAATGGCAAGATTATCTATCATTGGTCAATCTCCTAAAAGCAAATGACATACAATATAGATGCCTGCTGCTGGAAGGATTATTTTTTATGTATGAAGGTAAAAATACAAGATTAATTTGATATTCAGACTTGAAGATTTTATAGAAAGGCATGGGAAAGATTTCGGATGGCAGGAGGAAGAGTTAACTGATATGGATGAAGACTCTCAACAGCAAAACCAGAAAACATTCAAAAGAAAAAAAAGAAAAATAGACGAAGGAGAGACATAAATCCTTCGCAAATAGTCACAAGACAACAACAGAGGGACAAGAAGGCAGCGACAGAAGAAGAGAAAGATGAATAGACAAAAATTAAAGGTAATATCTATTAACGTAAATGGTTTAAAGATAATATCTATTAACGTAAATGGTTTAAACTCACCACAAAAAAGATCAAGAATATTCCACCAAATACAAAAACTTCAGGTAGATGTGGTATGTCTCCAGGAGACATATATCAAAAAAGAACAGCAATGATTTTTAGAGGCAAAAAAATTGGGAAAACCTTTTATTGTGGCAGATGGAAAAAAGAAAAAAAGAGGAGTGGTCACATACGCCAAGGAAAGTCTACACCCAGAACTGCTATTTAAGTCAGAAGATGGATGATTTGTGATAATACAAATTCAAAGACAAAATAAAATAGCATTAACTGTGAACATCTGTGCGCTGTAATAAAAGCAAGAAAAAAATTATGAACTAATAAGGGAAACAGTGGCTAAACAAACATTTGATTAAATTTGCCTTGTAGGAGACTTTAACGCGGTTTTTGATAGAACAATGGACAGAAAAAGTCAACAAATAAAAATCAAACAAGGAAATGAACTTCCAAAGACTTTTATAAAGACAGTAGAAGAGTTTAGTCTGATTGACACATGGAGAACCAGGAACGTTGATAAAAAAGACTATACGTTTTACTCAGACATAAATCCTGGTCTAGGTTAGACATGGTGTGGATATCTACGGGGGTGGTTAATGATATGTGGGAGACAGACATCCTCCCAGCCACCTTTGCAGACCATAACCCAATTATGTTGACTTTGCTGGATGTACCAAGAAGAAAAAGATGGACTTTGAATACACAGCTACTTAAAGATAGAAAATTTATAACTGAATCTAAACTAGAATTCCAAAACTTCTTTAAAGAAAACATTCAACCAGAAGTCTCCATAGAAACAATTTGGGACACTTTCAAGGCATGCGCTAGGAGATGGTTCATCAAACAAAATGCATGAAAAAGAAAACAAGAAAATGAAAAACTTAACCAGATTAAAGAAAAGAAGAAAGAAAGAAGAAACTAAAATAAAGACAACAGATCCAAACATACAATGTTAAAAATAACAATAAAAATTTACATCCGCTAAATTGCGAAGAAGATTGAATATGTAAGACAGTACCATTTCGAAAATGCAAATACGCCAACAAGATGGCTGGCATATAAATTAAGAACAGACAAAGAAAGAGCTTAAAAATGAGGATGGAGAAGAAAAACATACCTTGGAAGACTTAAAAAAAGTGGTGAAACAGTTCTACAAGAAGCTATATCAAGAAGAAGAAATACATCAAGACGATATATATCTTTTTTTTTTGAAAAATATACAGAGAAAAAGTTTTTTGAAGACCAAATTTTTTAAAATAAACCAATCTCTATGTGCAAGATAACCAAAGCAATAAGAAATTAAAAAAAGAAAAAAAGAAAAAGAAAAACACCAGGACCAGATGTGATTCCTTTAGAATTTTATAAGATTTATGAAGACAAGGTGACATTACTATTGAAAAACGTAATAAATAACATCATGGATAAAGGACAAATGAGCTTCTTTGAAAGAAGCTCAAATTACACTAATACATAAACAAGGGACAGAGAAAAATGAAATAAAAAACTACAGCCCAATATCCCTACTAAATGTTGATTATAAAATATATACATATATCCTGCCTGGAAGGTTAAGGAGGGTACTATTACAAGTTATACACAAAGATCAAGCAGGTTTCTTACCAAAGAGACAGATTAAAAACAATGTAAGACCAATATTGGACGTCTTGAAATTCTACGAACAACAGCCAGAAAAGAGGATGGCCTTGATATTTATCGACGCAGAAAAAGCCTTCGATAACATAAATTGGAATTTTCTGCTGGAAAAACTAAAAAGATGGGAGGGTGGAAAACATTTTTTAATAATGATCAGAGCAATTTATGATAAGCAGCTGGCCAAGATAACAATAAACGGAGACTTAACTCAGAATATAGAAATCCAAAAAGGTACAAAACAAGGTTGCTCATTGTCACCTTTATTGTTTATTTTTGCTTTAGAAACTTTATTAGATCAGGTTAGGGAGAAAAAAGAAATTAAAGGACTGCAAATAAAAGGTGAACAATTTAAAGTCCAGGCATTTGCAGATGATATGACCTTCATATTAGACGGCCCACAACCATCTTTAGGACAATTTTTGAATACTGTGTATGAATAGGGCAAAGTGGCAGGCCTCAAGGTAAATAAAAATAAAACCAATATACTATTGAAAAACTGTGAAGAAAAATTGAGGACGCAACTACAAGAAATCTCTGGATTTGAAGTCTGCAAAAAAGTACAATATTTAGGAATTTTGATGACTAACAGATGCCGTTCCCTATTTAATGATAATTATAAGAAATTAATTGCAGAAATTAAGAAGGATTTAAAAACCTGGAAAACTTTACAGTTCTTGCTATTTGGAAGAATAGCAACTGTAAAAATGAACGTGTTACCACATATATTATTTCTTTTTCAAACAATCCCCATCTTGAGAAATCAAATCTTTTTAAAAAGCTTGAAAAACGTATAAAAGAATATATGGCAACAGAAGAGACCAAGGATAAAGCTAACATATCTCCAAGAAAGGAAAGAAAGAGGAGGGTTAGCCCTACCAGATTGGTCCATTTATTGTAGAGTGGCAGCAATGTCTTGGATAAAGGAATGGATTACTTTGGAAGATGTAAGATTACTAAAACTCGAAGTCCATGATCTTTTGATGGGTTGGCACCAAGGCTCCCTCTAAGCTGTGGAGTCCTGTGAGCAAAAATTCTACTTGGTGACCTCCTGGCATTAAAGTTGTGAGCAAGCAATTTGGCTGCTGCATGAATTAGTTTGCTCTGGAGCCATCCTTTCTGAGCTAAGACAAAAATCTGTGACCCGGAGGATAAAAAACTGTGAGCTAGCTCACACTAACTCAGCTTAGAGGGAACACTGGTTGGCATGCATACCTTTGATACAACAAAGCGTCTCTACATAGTTACTTTAAACAGCATACAATTAGAGGTGCACTATATAAAACATGGGGAGAGATAAAGGAAAAATACTATATAAAACCCCCCAGGTGGGTATCACCCATGGAAGCTTTTGTAAAACCCTCTCTATATGTTAAATACGCTAAGTGGAGATATGAAGATCTTCTTGATAGCAATGGAAATCTGATTCCAGAAAATACTTTAAAAAATCAAGATACAAATATGACCTGGTGGGAGAAAATGCAATTAGCATCGAGGTGGTCAAAAGACAAGAAAATAGGGTTTTATGAAAATCAGACTGAATTAGACAGGATATGGCTTGGCACCAATTAAAAATTTATAAGAAAAGCTTACAATTTTTGGCTCGAATGGAAAATGCAAGATGAATAGGTAAAACCCTCAATGATAGCTTGGGCTCCAGACCTAGGATATAATTTAGACCTAGATCAATGGGACAAGATATGGTCAAAAAATATAAAATTTGTTCTAACAAGTGCCTTTAAAGAAAATATTGTGAAAATGTTTTATAGATGGCACATCTCCCCAGTAAGACTTAATAAATTTAATAAAAATATAGGAAAAAATTGTTGTAAGTGTAAATACTGTAATGGTACTTATTTCCATATGTGGTGGTTATGTAAAAAAGCAAAAAAAAAAAAAGGATTATGATAAATAAAATTATCGAGGAGATATTAGTAATAAAAATACCATTGACGCCAGAATGCTTCTTTTAAATATTATACCTGACACCGTCAAAAAACATGAGTTATACTTAATTATGCAAATTTTGACTGCAGCAAGGATTATATTTGCCAAAAGATGGAAAGACGAAAATGTACCAACCAAGGAAGAATTTTTCTATAAACTATTTGATGTAGCAGAGATGGAGAAACTAACATTTATTATACAAGAAAAAAATGACGAGGTATTTGATAAATACTGGCATTGTTTTTATAGATGGTTAAAGGAAACAAAATTTGGTTAAATTTATGAAGGTAGTAAATTGATAGATAGCTTTGAATTATTTGTAAATTTATACTGGCTAATATCTGAATGTAGTGCAAGTAATATATGTATGTTTATATTTTATGAAGTGTGAAATCTCTGTAACCAATGTAAATGAGCAGAAGACAGAAACCTTTGCAATTCTAAAAATAATAAAAATAATATTTAAAAAAGATTTAAAAAATTGCAGTAAATCAATTAAGAATAGTTTAAAGAGATATGAAGCCAACACACACCCTTGTTTAACGGCTTTAAAAACAAGCATTTTTCTAGTTAAATGGCCTTTTGAAGAATATTTTACCTGACAAGTTGTATCTGTGTGTAATTTCTTTAATAAGATTAACAAAAGGGGATCTATCTTTTGGTCAGCTAATTTGCTCCATAGCTTATTTCTATCCACTGAGTTGAAGGCACCCTTCAGATCAATAAAGGCTACATAAAGTTTCTTCTTTCCTATGTTCATATATTTGTCAGCTAAAAAAGTCCAGCTGAGATGTAACAACAGATTGTGGTTAAGTCAAATGTCAATCTGAGCTCCAGATGTGGAGAGGAGAAAGGAGGGAGGGAATGTGTGCATGAGCCCAAAGATTTCAGGCTCATTTATGGCACAAGTACACTGTAGTTTGTTGGTGAAACCTGAATACAGATCTGAAGTTGAATGAATAAGGTAACTCTAAAATGTGAGACTGACTGGTATCATGTGACTTGCATGACATATCCAGGCCTGGGTGCTTGCTGCTGTTCAACAGCAGTCACCCCACTCCAGCATGATGTAATAGTTAGGAGCTGGCAGACCCAGGTTTGAATCCCTACTCTGGTCTGAAAGCTCACTGGGTGACTTTAGGCCAGCCGTTCCCTTTCAGTCTAACCTTCTTCACAGGGTTGTAAGAATAAAATGAATGTCAGGACAATGATGTAAATTGCTTTGGGTCCCCCCTGGGGAGAAAGATGGGGGTATAAATGAAGTAAATAGATAATAAATAAATATAGCTGAAGATAAAATGTAAGTAGGTTGATGGGTAGGAAGGACAGAAGGAAACAGGAAAGTTGAAGATATAGGGGTTGCCAGGAGGAGAGAAATAATGGGGGATAAGATGCAGGTAGGGTTGCCAGCAATGTTCCCTCTAAGCTGTGGAGTCCCGTGAGCAAAAATTCCACTTTGTGAGCTACTGGCATTAAAGTTCTGAGCAAGCGATTTAGCTACTGCATCAATTAGTTTGCTCTGGAGCCATCCTTCCTGAGCTAAGACAAAAATGTGTGAGCTGGAGGCTAAAGAACTGTGAGCTAGCTCACACTAACTCAGCTTAGAGGGAACACTGGTTGCCAGATGCTTCCTGGCAGCCGCCTGGGGCTCATGGGTCAGTTCCTGTGGATTCCCAGTGGTGTGCAGTTCCTGGATCGTCTGCCATGCGCATGAAGTGTGCATGGCACGATGTCATCACTTGAAGTGACGTCATTGTGCCACTGATGTTGGGGTGGTGACGCTCTGGGGTGGGGTTTTTTTGGCAAAACTCTATGGTTTGTAAGCAATTTTACCATAGAGTTTTGCCCCGAAACTAGAGCATTGCCATGTGATGTTGGCAACTTCCAGGTGATGTCATCATACCACCATTTAGGCTACTTGGGAGTGGGACTTTCCCCGCTGGCCAGCTGGCCGGTGGTGGGGAAAACCCCCACCAAAGCAGGGGTATCCCCCTCAGCAGGGGTCTAACAACCCTAGATGCAGGGGGAAATAAAGTGCTCACTGCAAATCCTTGTACTGCAATTCAGCCTGGCCCAGTGACTTGAGTATCATTTCTCCCAATAAAGAAATCTCAAATGAGGGTGTCTTTCAAATGCCTCCTTAGACTATAAGAAACTGAAATCCTCCATTTTTTTCTGAGAAGTGATATTTTATTAGTGTGTAAGAGTAAACCTGTTTAATTAAAAAAGTAAGTGAAATGACAAATGCCGTGTGGGTGTTTCAGAATGTATAGTAAATTGGAGTATTCCCAAAGATAAGTGGCATAAGGAACAGAGAAGCAGCAACTCCTGTCTCTTTTTCCTTGTTTATATCATACAATAGTGTAGAGGGTAAGAATGTGAGCTGGGAAGTCTGCCAGTGAATCACATTCACTACATTGTCAATGTTTCTTGGTCTTAACCTTCAATATACAATGTGAGGAAAACACTGACTGGTCATATTGGTTATGTAAGCATTACAGAATTTAAAAAACTGCTTCAATTTAATCTTTTCCATTATTACCATGGAGTGATTTTATTGCTTAGTTCTGAATGTGAAGCCTGCTGATATTGATCATTATTCTCATTTCCCTCCAACTCTAGGTAGAGATTACAAACGATGTGCAGTCCTTGTTACTCATCATGCTGGCTGTCATGTTAGCCAAGGTGGTCGGCGATTGGTTTAACATGTCTCTGTACAGTTCTTTACTCAAGCTCAAATGTATCCCCTACTTAGACGCTGAGCCATTTGTCTGTCATAAGAAAAACTGGTGAGTTAATGTGATCTTTCCCATGAGTGCTGGGCACTGTCTCACAGTGACAGAAAACTATTGCCTAGACTGAACTTCAGTCTATAAGACATCTTGCATTTTCAAGGCGAAACAGATGGCTTATATTCAGTGGCAAGTTAGCAACCACAAGTGAAAGAGAGCTCACAGGATGGTACCTTGCTGCTCTCCCCCCTCCCAGTGTACCCTACTTTGTCTCCCCAAATATCATCCCTGGATTTCAGGGTATCCACAGAAACAGCACTGGGCACAATGGGGTGGTCTACAGTGGAACGGAAGAATCAGCTGAAATCACCTTCCCCCCCTTTGCTGGTGGAGGTGTCTTCTTGATGATAGAAAGCAAATTAGCATACAAATAAAGGAGTTAACTAACACAAGCTAAATCACTCTGTTTTCACTTATACCCAGAATTAAACTTTGTTGGTCTTGAAGGTGCCACTGGACTCAGAGTATGTTCTGTAGTATCATGTACTCCTTCCTTAGTATCTGACTCATAGAATATCAAAATCCCAGCAGCTGCTGAAGCAAGAATCTGCCTCGGAACAACCGGTTGTTCTTTGCAGCTTCTTATTCTCTATCCCTGCTGTTGACTTTGGTGTGCTTGTGTTTCTGTGTGTTGAAAAGCATCACAAACCAAATCACTTACTGCACTCATTTTGAAGAAGGAAACTCATGGAAGCAGCATATGGAAATAATATTTCTTGTTTCCGACTTCTGGAGTGCTTATGTATCATCCGTTCTTCTGCAGGCCTTTATATATAACATACAGAGGATGAATGACTTCCTGCTGAGAGGGAAACAGAATAGTTCTACTGGCTAGAAAGAGGCTTCTTTGGCCCATCTATTGGAGCCGTAACTTTTGGTTTGCATTGATCCCTGTTCAGCTCTCAGATGCGGTAGCTAGCAGGTGGAACACACAGTGAGTGGAGCTGCTGGATGGGATATTCAGCTAATTAGTTAGGGCTGCTCTAATATCTGGCTACCAGCTGGCAGACAGAAAAAATTACTGAGGTCTTCCACTTAAAAGCAACCCAGCAATCCAGCTGCGTCAGTGCCGTAAATTTTCGAACTGACCTACTTTCATGGAGACTTCTTTAGAAATGTTGAGCACAGTCTCTCTGTTTGTGGCATTTACAGGTTGTGCTGTCTGCCAAAGGAAATGGCAGCTAGGGATAATCAATATATACAATCCATACATTCACCCCCCCCCCCCAGTAAAATAAAATAAATATATGCAATGCATGCATCAGTTAATCAATGTGTACATTTTATATGAACCCTCTACAAAAATTTTAGTTCAAGAAATGGTTGTCAGAATCAAGATCAACCTTCTGGAAAGCTCACAGAAGTGAGTTGATGGCTACCAAGTGGCTGCATTGTGGCTGCTTTAAATCTGACTGTATGGTGACTCTGTGTTACAACATGGTTGTATGTAGCAGCTCACCATGAAGAGACTCCTATCCTCCTCCTTGGGATTCAAATTGACCGCATGTTTAGATTGCAATGATGAAGGTTCTTTGAGGTAAGCCAAGCATGTGAGAGGACATGCTTGTTTTTCAAGTATTAATAGCAGACAGATTTATTTATTTACTAAATGTTTATACCCTGCTTTCTTCCCCACTGGGGACCCAATGTGGCTTACACCATTGTTCTCCCCCCTTCATTTTATCCTAATGATTATATGAGGTAGGTGAGGCTGAGAGAAAGGCCAAGATCACCCTGCAAACTTCCTAGGCCGAGTGGGGGTATGAACCTGGCTAGTCCAGATCCTAGTACAACATTCATATCAGAGCCATGGCATGGGGAGAAGAGAGGGAATTCAACTCTTTCCTCCATTCTATTGCACTGGTTTGAGAGCTTTTATTTGTACTGCAGAGGAAAAGTGTATGCGCTGCAGAGGGTATGCAAGTCAAGGGCACCTGAATTCTTTTTCTGCATGAGGCACAGCATAGAACTGGAGTGGAAAGGAATTTTAATTGAGGAAATAGTATGGGAGAAATGGTTAAACCTTCTTTCACCTCTCCAGACTTATTTACCCCCTCCCCAGCTGTCAACACATGGAAAAAATGTGAGAAATCTGTTCTCATCTCTTTGGCCCTAACAGTTTATATTGGTGTTTTGTTGCTCTGTCATGTTACCTAAAAACAAGTGACTACTTTTGCCACTGTAAAAATATAGATCATGCTATTCAAATTCATACAGCCACAATAATATTTGTATATCTGTGGATTTTTAAAAACTTAAAAAAATGTCACTCTGTGTAGCTACTTTGTAAGTCCTACTGGGTATATAGAGAGAAAGTACACGGTTCTTTGGAATTTGGGTGGTTACTCTTGTTTGAGAGAGAGGAAACAGGCTACGCATTTTTTAAAAATGAATTTTGAATTGTTCTGTTATAGAAATGCATGGGAAGATATCAAATAATGAAACATTCTCCTGTAACTGTTTTAAGATCTGTGCTGGAGATCACTTGGAAACCTTTTTAACAAGTATGTTACAGTAGCCATAATTAATGAACCAGTATGGGCAGGTAGTGAGAGGGTTTAGAACATTAAATAAATGAAAACATAACACTGTAAAACTTCCAGTCCTTTGACTGGTAGAAACCTGGCCCAGGGAAGTTGATTAATATAAAAAACATCTTCTGGATTTTTGAAAGTTGCTTTGATTCTGACTATAACTCTATAAAGAAGCCCTCAACTGAATCAGGGTAACTAACGGCACAATCTTAAACTGAGTTACACCCTTCTAAGACCAGTAATTGCCATGGATGTAGAAGGGGGCATATCTAATTAGGATTATACTGGCCGCATCAAAAGAGAAGCACGGCGGTGGGATCAGACAGATCCCCCGAGCCGCCGCACAGTTGCTCCCCGGCATGATCAGATGCCGGGGGGGAAGCCACAGATGGGTGAGCGAGGCGAGCCCGCTGCGCATGTGTGCACCTGCGTAGTTTGGCAGGGGGCCTCACATGCTGCCGGAGATGGGTGCGCCGGCGATCCCACGGCTTCCCCTGCTGTGGATTTTTTGGTAAGTAGTAGTGTTTTGTAGGGGTTTTTTTGATCCGCACCTTCGGCAGGAAGAGACGATCGGGGACGGGTGCGCACCACTTCCCAGATGTTGCGGTGTGATCGCACCTGCTTGATGCGCCCCCGATCCATCCCTCTCACGGATCAAAGCCTCCCGTGTGACCGCAGCCATTGAAAGCTTTTTTTTTAAAGAGTAGCCTGAAAAGTGCTTCTTTTAAAACCCATTCATTCTTTTTGCTGTTTATGTTCTCAGCAGAGTATGTCTGGAAAGCCACTAGTCATCAGTTTGACGAATAGTGGCTAAACAAATACAATGTTTAAATCCATGTTAGGGAAACAAGTGACACAGACACTAAATTAACCCAAACACATCTTAAACTTAAGTACCCAGCTCTCTGTGTAGCTAAACTTCCATACCTCCATTTGAGCTAGTGCCACAGATTGCCAGGCATTTGCCTTTTTATGTGCCCTTCTTGTTGCTTGGGAGTAACAGTTGAGCCTGCCACTCCTTTGCTCACTGAGTTAATAAGGTGAGCAATGAGATTCTTCTGCAATCAACCAAGAATCAGAATGTACAAATGAATCAGAAGAGTAACCTGGTAGAACCCAAGGACTCAAGATGACCATGGGCAAGGAGATTTCATTAGTGTTTCAAGTCCACACTAAACAAATTATACAACAAAATAAATGGTAAAGCAATTTAAAAATCCTTAACAGGTTTAATTATGGCATGACTAGTTTTAAGAGTCAAGTAACTGTCTAGTATGATTGTCACTTGTGAATGTTCTGTATAATTCACTGATTAAAACAGGTTTGGCTGCTGTGTCTAAATGCTACTGGCAACCATCATGAAAATAAAGTAATCTTGAAAACAAGCTCTTGAAATATATTTATATAAGATCCAATAGTTAGGATAATAAAACAGTGGTTTACAAGAAGTCAGACTAAAAGCGAATGTTGTTCCAATGAAGAAGTCTTTCAGCTACTCCGTGGGTAAACATTCTCACCAAGTGAAGTAAGCTGAGCATGAGGAAAAAACCCACCAAACCCAGAAAGCAAGTCTTCCATCCAGGAATAAAAGTATGGGAATGAGGAGAAACACCTCTTTTGCTGATCTTCATGAGAAAGTCTGTTTAAAGCATACTCTTCAGCAGGGGTCATTTCGTAGAAAAAGAGCTAGGGGGACTCATTAGCATAACTCATTAGCATATGCCACACCCCCTGACATCACCGGAAGTGTGTCCTCCCCACAGCCGGCGGCGACCTCCAGCGGGCACCAGCAGGGAGCTCCAGGCCCCGCCCTCCCGCACCTCACCCGGGGGGATGGCGTCCCCCCGCGTCCCCCCCCAAATGACCCCTGCTCTTCAGGATGAATATTCTCATGGTCTTAAAGACTAGATATATGCTACCACTTCTTGTCATGCTAAGGCCTAGTTCTCAAATAACAGATGAGGTAATAAACCTGTTTCTGGATTTTAAAATGAAGAATTTGTGTTGCTCCATGGGGAGGGGGAAATCTGAAAACAACAACAGTCTAATGTTTTTTTGTTAGGACCAACCAAAGCATCACCAAATAGTGAACCACAAGCTTTTGAGTTCCCCAGATCTCTCCATTGGGCTGGATGTTAAGCACCCGAAAGGGGAGAGGAGGGGAGATATTTCAGGGAATGTTGGAAAAGCCTAGAAGGTCACTATTTGTAGCTTTCTTAAAAGCTGTTTCTGGTCTGTATCAATTCATACTGAAGGTGGTGGTGGTGGTGGGGTTAATATGACTGAAAAGTTCTCCATATGAAAAATTCCCTGCACATAGAAAACTGGCATGTTTGGTAGATGGGGAGGCTAGAACCCTTTCCTAGGCCTTTCAGGGGTCCAGAATCAGCAAGTCACTTGGTGTGCAGTTCCGCAGATAATCTTTCCCCTCTTAAAGTCTTGAGAAAGTTCTTTCCTGTTGGAATGTTTGCCACAAGAATACTTATAGTAACACATAATTTATGCAGTTCGTGGCAGGCAAGTTTGTATTTATTCCCCCACAATTTCAAACTGTCAGTTTTGGAGCTCTTCATAGTGTTAAATTAACTTCTGGCAACAATTTTACTACAATACATGCTGTCTAGATCACATCTATAGTATTCTTTCAGATAATACTAAAGTCTCCAGGCTTCTTTCCTTTTCTAGTCCTGGCTGAGCTCACTTGAAAAAGTGGTGAGGTGGGCTGTGGTGGGCTGCCAGCCATGCCATGCTGGTGAAGTCACTGGAAAAAGAATTCCTACATGCCTTTCTTTCTCAGGCGAGCCTCCTAGGACCTTCTCTCACTGACCTGATAGTTTCCCCATCTGGTTTCATTGGTTCCCATTTGCTGAGGTGGAACTTAGTGTTGGAAGTGAAGGACTTTGTGTTGTCTCTTAGCCTCTGACTTCAGAGGGGGTCTATAAGAGAGTCAGAGAGATAGATAGGCCTTTCTACTACTCTGATGCTATCCCTTTGATGTGTAGATTGCTACTTTCAGGGAATTTTCCTTCCTTTCGCCCTGACACCTTCTCTCCACACTATGCTAGCCTTCTCCATCTTGGCACCATGACAGCAGGACATGCTTCCTGCATCTCTATCCATCCTAGCTAGTTAGACTTGTTAGCCAAATTGGGGAATTAGTTAATAAGCTTGGGGGAATTATGAATATTAAATGGCAATAGGCATAAAATATAGGATCATAACCTGTCTATATGGGAGTCAGAATTCCAAGAGCCCTTGAATAGATGCAGAGACTGTGTAGCTAAAATAACGATTTCTTTACTAAAGGTTCTTCAAGCATACAAATAATAATCAAACATTCACAATACACAATTCAAAACAAAAAATATAGAGCTGAAAGGATAGAGACATTTGCATGAGCAGGAATATCATTGGTGGGGTAATACTTTACCTGTCTGACAAGACGCTTGGATCATGCAGCGAAAAATAAAAACACAATGAGGGGGAAGAGATCGTGAGTAGACCAGCAACACATGTGGGCTGATTCCAAACAGGCCTAGATTTGGAACCATACAAGGTAGGATGGGGTTAGGAGAGGAAGAGGCAAAAGACAAGAGAGAGAGTGCTCAGGGAGGGCTCTACTTAAATACCTAAAATCTGACCTAAGGCAAAAAGGCCCATGTGGTCCCCTGGTCCCCAGGAAGTACTAGAAAACTTAACCTCTGGATGGGCCATAAAGGAATTAATAGCTGGGGAACTGAAAATTAATGGTTGGCAGGGAGTGACACCTCTGGGGGAAGGGGGTTAGACAAAGGAGAGAAGGAAAAGAACCAATCACATTGCAGAGCCAGTGCTTTGGATTAATGATCAGATGCTTGACAGCTGTGTTATCTTGATGGGTGACAGGAAGACTGGATTGATGCTATTGTCTGTCGCTGGGCACATCCTTTTGTCTTAGGCTAGCTCAGGAGGGAGAGGAATGTGTGTTGTTCCAGGTGAAGTTAACACACATAGGTGTGTGGGGGGAATGCTTGCGTGATGGAGAAGATGTTCTCTCATGGGTTCTGTTCAGGAACATCTGTCCTTTATCAAGCTTCTTTTCTGATCTGCTGCTGTTCCTGCGTGCATGGAGGTCAGGGCTGCTGGTCTGCATCCAGGTGCTTGGAGTGGATTCAGGAGTTCAGTGGCAGAAGGCTTCTGTAGTCCCAGGTCCTCATCTGACTTAGCATACTACTTAGGCTCAAGACTCCCCTTGGTCACAGTGTACTTTCCATAGTCCAGCATAGGGCACTTCTCTTGGGGAACATAGCTCTGTCCATTGTCTTGGCACACACTTTTCACAGTTCAGTAAGGCAGTCATATTACAGAGTCTTTAATATGCCATTTAAGGTGGCTGCATGGCAACAGACTAGATTAGAATCCCGTCTCTACTTGATTCTGTCTAGAATGGAGATCCTTAAAATAAAGCATACACAAACTAGATAGACTCTGCTGCGTTATTGTCTTTGAGCACTCCGCTAACCAAAAAATCCTTCACTTGGCAGGGAGAAGAAAGTATTTCTATTTAAATCCACCACTACGAACAACTGTTAAGTTAAACATACCGGAAAACAAATACTTAAAAACAACTAAACTGGTCTATATATTTGAGTAGGCATGCCAAAGACATGAATCCCTTGATCCACTTATATTAATAACCCTGCAATATTATGAGATATACAAAAGTAATAACGATAAATGCTTCTAAAATATGTTTAAGCATAAAAACATCTAAAAGTAGTCTTTTGAACTGTGCCTCCTTACTAAAATCTTTGCCTCTCCACCACTGATATGACTGCAGGCTTCTGAGGGCAGTAGATAGGAGACAGTCGGAGAATGGTGCCCAAGGAAGCCACTGGTCACCTAGCATGAGGTAACCTGTGCTAGTGATATGACTGCTGAGTTGTGTTCATCACTGTGCCAGAGTACAGTCCATGCAACACTAGCACAGGATAAGTTTTGTATTTCTTATCTTCATCAGTGACTATAGCCAGAGGCAAAATGTTGATGTTCTGAGCTATGTTAGCCATTCTCACTTAACTGGGAATGCCTTTTTTTTTTACTTCTCCTTTCTCCACGCAGAACTTTTGCTGTCCTGAATGTGATGTTCTAAGGATTTCATTTTCAGTTAGGACTTGAAAAACCAAAAGCTTAAAAAGTCATAGAAGCTGGTTAAGAGTTCTTCTCCTGTCCTAGAAAACCAATACTTGCATCTGGTTAAATTTATCATACCCCTTACTCATAAGTAGGAAGGCCATGTTTGATAATGTGTTTATTGGTTAATTACATTTTCAATAAAATATTCTCAAATAAAACTAATTCATTTGCAGCTTGAAGTAATTCACTAACACATTATAAAGTCATCAAATGCTAACGTGGTACAGCACGCCTTGCTTCCTGTTTACTAAATATATTGTTGGATGTCTGCTTTCTGTCTTTCAGGATAAATTTGGAATTGTTTGCAGCCAGCGATGTCATGAAGCCTAGTGTCAAAGTCCTCCATTTAAAGGAAAACGTTGCTTTCTTGGCCCAGCTCCTTACCAACACCTGCCATAGTGGATTCCCAGTGGTGTGCAAATCTAAGCCAGATCAGGCAGAGGTATTCCTGGGAACAATTACACGGTGAGATACAGCTATGTTATTCCTTGCAGATCTGTGTGCCCTTGGGCTAGAACAACAGTTGTAATGTACTGCATTATGAAAGTGCAAATCTTGAACCAGAGGCTTTGAGATATTTAGCAATTTTCTCTTTTTATGGTTTGAAACAACTGTACGTGTATGTTTACCCACTGTTGTATCTATGGATCTCTACATATTCCTCATCATTAATATTTTATCAGTAACTAGTAGTACATTTGGATGTTAAGTAATCCAACTACAAAATGAGAAGTGTCTACTTATTAATGTAATTACTATAATCCAAACTGAAACATAAAAGACAGTTGATATTATTTGGAAATCTTAGATTCTGTTATTCTAACATATGGCTGTTTGGTTTGGAGTCCAAGAAGGTCAGGGTGAAGTGGGAGTGTGACGAGAGAACAACTCACCAGATAAGTAACAGATACACACAGTTGCATAGATCTTGCCACTGAAGGGCATGGCTCCGATAGGTTGCCTTTTCAAGGTGTTTTGCTGGTTCACTGACAAAAGAAGAAGGAGTGATTTTGCCCTCTTCTCTCTTTTTACTGCAGCCCTGTTCATCAGAATCCCATGGCTTCCACACAGGCTTTGAGACTCTAGGAAATATCTTTTGTTTTTTTGGGGGGGGAGGAAATTGAAAGGGAAAATTGCCAAGCAGCAATTGGGCAGCTTCTCTCAGAAGTGTATATGCATTACAATTAGCAACGCAGGAAGAAATCACAGTGCCCAAGTAGGCACAGCTCATTGCCCCCCAAGCCGGAATAAAGAGGCGGACACGAGTGTTGGGTTAACTATAGGGCCACTTTATTAACAATCAACTTAAACTGGGACTAACGGCAAGGGCAATACATTTTGTGGTATGGGTTAGGCCAGAGGTCAAACAACCCCTCCCTTGTCCTGTGAAATAGGGTGAGCCATCCTGCCCCGAGCGAGAGCCAACTGCCACGGCTCCCACCCAGCCGGCTAGCTGTTGTAGGACAGCCTCATAGGCCCAACCTCCAGGCCACATGGCCCAAAGGGAGGACCAATCAGGGCTGTCCTAAAGGCAGTCTGCTTTCCCCGCCCCGTGCCGCCTGGCACAAAGACTGTACTCACTTGACCCCTTCATCCCCAAAGAAAAGGGGTGTCAGCTGGTGCTCACCAGACCACAACCTGTCTCAGCATAAAAACCCTGCCCAACCATAAGTGACCAACCTAACTAACACAGATCCAACCTTACAATAACTGTGCACCACTGTTGCAGTACACGGTAGGCAAAAACACCCTCTCCAAGGTTCCAATCAGGAAGGGGCGAAAAATTCCTACCCGGCCCCCAAAACTGGGCAACCAGCCAAAGCCTGAACTACAAACAGTGCGGGAGGGTGGGATGAACTTTGCCGCAGAACTGCGGCCACGGAGGGCGGGGGCCAATTTAAAAGCTCCTTGGCCTCACCTCCCCTGCAGCACGTTGCCGCAACTTAACATCCTGCCTCACCAGCTGGGCAGCAAAGACATCTCACCATCCCCACGGCTACAAGGGCCGGGGGCTGTTCGAAACAGATTTTACAGATTATGGAACTCCATGTACCATGTAATTGAGTGTTCGGGAAAGGAGAAAAAGCTTACACAGCAATGTCAGCAGTTGGGTGGTGACACTGAAAACTACATCCTGTCCTGACCCTTGTATGCCAGTACCAAGATCACACTACTTCTCTTAAATGGGATGCCTGCTGTCCAATAGCTTTAAAAAAATATTTATCATTATATGGCTTGTCTGCTATGCTACCTAATGTCATGAGTGGCCAAATGCCTCCCTTTGCCTGCTTTTACAAGATTTTCCATAAAACAGTGACACTTTTTTAATTGATCTGAAATTTGACAGGAAGGATCCCTTGGGGGAATAAGTAGTAACTGTAAGAATCTCATCTCAGTGAGATGGAGAGAAGAGCCAAAACTGTATTTCACATCAGAACCAATGGGAATGAAAAAGCAAACTAACTTAATAACCAAAACTAATAGTTTTACTCATAAATTTAGTGAAAGAAAATGATCCCCAAACAATCTTTTTTGTGCACATCTCTGAATCCCACTGGTGGACCTCTCTGAATCCCACTGGTGGACCTCTCTGAATCCCACTGGTGGACCTCCTGATGGCACTGGTATTTCTGGCCACTGTGGGACACAGAGTGTTGGACTGGATGGGCCTTTGGCCTGATCCAACATTGGCGTCTCTTATGTTCTTAATCAGGCAAAAGCTTCAAGACACTTTGAAGTTTACTAGAAATCTTTGTAGAAAAACGTACCTGATCAAATTGATCATAAAATTGAGATAGTTACCTGGAAAGAAAAAATCAACAGCGGCCTCCCTTTGTTCTTTTACCTGACTGAATCTTTTCAAGATAAAACATGTCACAGTTCAGATGGTATAGCAATGTCTGCAGTGCTTGTGATAGCTTGCTTCGGTAAACAAGAGCCAAAGGAAGCACGCTTCTCCATTAGTAGTGTGTGGGGGGGCAGGGTGTAACAATCAGAGTTCCCTCTAAGCTGAGTTAGTGTGAGCAAGCTCACAGTTTTTTAACCTCTGGCTCACAGATGTTTGTCTTAGCTCATGAAGAATGGCTCTAGAGCAAACTAATTTATGCAGTAGCCAAATCATTTGCTCACAACTTTAATGTCAGTAGCTTACAAAGTAGAATTTTTGCTCACAAGCCTCGCAAACAGAGGGATCATTGGTAACAATACATGTGGGGTTTTTTGGTCTCACAGCATAACTGTTTATAATGACACTGTACAAGACTGTCTTCATTTCCACAAAAACTGATGTTTGTTCTTCAAGTTAGGGTGCAAAAAGCGTGAAGGCAGTTTCGTGGCAAACTTATAAAATGTGCGAAAAATCTTATTCTGGTAAACAGAAATTTTATAAACAACAAAATATTTTCTCTATAATTGCCATGATATAAGCTTGCAAGAACACCATTGCAAAAAAAAATACTCCAAATACTTCAGGGCTCTTTTAAAGGTTTTAATTTATTTTTTAAAGACTTGCTTTTGTGACTTAAACCAAATTTGAATCCAGTGGCACCTTTAAGACCAACAAAGTTTTATTCAAGGTATAAGCTTTCGTGTTGCAAGCACGCTTTGGAAGGCATCCAGCATTTGTAAATACAAAATATTTAATGACAGTAAAAGGACATATAATATGATGAAAAGCCCAACTTTATTTATTTTATTTATTTATTTAAGCATTTCTATCCCGCCCTCCCCGCAAGCAGGCTCAGATTTGATCTTATAATGAAACTTAGCCAGGAGCTGGGATCTCCAGAATGAAAGTTGTTCAGGGGAACCTATTAATAAATGAAACTTGTTGTCTTCTGGTCTATGGATTGGCGATGGCAGACGCTCTCCCCAGAGCTTGGGGAGGCGATTAGCACACCATCGGCATGGAGGGGTGCCACCTCAAGTAGCACTCCCATGGAGCCTTTATGAAAGGCTCCAGGCCAGAGAGCTTTGAGGGATAGCCTCTTTGAAGGCTTGCTGCCGGAGAATTGAGGCTTCTCTTTGCTCTGACGGTCCTACCGATGAGTGGCCTTAGGGCACAAGCTAACCCGACCGGGACAAGCGGGGGAGACCGAGCGGAACAACGATTGATGTGAGCGAAGTCAGGAATGTGACCAACAATGAATGTGAATTCTAAGTAAACAAACTTTGATAAACGGCACCCCCCCTCCCCGTGGGAAAAGCGGAGTGCAAAGAGGGACGCCTCTGAAGTGCAAGGACAGATAAACGCAGCAAAGGGGGAGTGGGAGGAAACAGACAGCGTGTCTATTTTGAGAGACTTACTTGAGTGCAAATAGTGAATTGATGAGTGCTTTGAGCCCAGGAGAAGCGGTTTGAAAGTGTAAACAAAGTTGAAAAATGGCGGCATCCCGAGGAAAGTTTAAAGTGAAGCCTGGTAGTCAGAGTCCGAGGCCAGAAGAGGGAGCTGACATCATGAAGCTGTTAGCGGATATGCTCAAGCCAGTGATGGATCAGCTTGATGGTATTAACCAGCAACTGACTTCGTTAAATCAAAACTTCGCTTCACAACAGCGACAGCTGGCAGAAACGGTAAAAAAAGTGGAGCTGGTGGCTGACAAAGTTACAGAGATGGACACCTCAAGCAAGAAGATGAAGAAAAGAATGGAAAAGGCTAATATGATTCTCAGGTTCCAGGGGGTTCCTGAGACAGAAAAAGAAGATTTGAAGAAGACTCTGGGTGAGATTATCGCTCCAGTGACAGGCTTGCCAGCGGAGGAAATAATAAAAGACATGGAGACAGCTTATAGGGCTTACTCCAATTATATTAAAAAAATAGCCTGCCTGGAAAGATTGTGGTGAGATTTGCAAGAAGACAGACCAGAGATGCTATATTAAAGGCAACTTCAGCAACTCCACTGAAATTTGGGAATACAGTTATCAAGACTTTAAAAGACATTCCATTTGAAATTCATCAGAAGAGAAAGAGCTACAAGGAGTTAATTACTTTTCTTCAAACAAACGGTATACAGTACAGGTGGGTGATTTCTAAAGGTGTCATCTTTAAAATCAACGATAGAAGGGAGAAGATAGACTCCATCTTCAAAGCCAAGGAATTCTTGAGACGCCAGCTGGGATTGGGGGAAGAATCTAAAGAGGAAGAAGCTAAATCAAGTGACTCAGCTGCCTTGGGAACGGATGAGGACTCTGCTACAGAAGTGGGTGCGGAAGCAATGAAAAATGAAAATATGATTTTAGAGACAGAAAGCCGAAGTAAGGGCAGAAGGACTCTGATAAATGGCTCTTTGAAATAAAGAAGATGCTCAGAAAGTTCTCTCATAATAACTAATTTACCAATATAGAACAATGTGAAAAACAAGAACTCTACAAGTATATTGTTTTACTAACTCTTTTAATACTAATATTAAGATTAACATAAAGGGGGTCTCCCACTCTTGGGCTTTTAGTTAGTGTGGGTTTCTTTCCTTTATCCATAGTTGTAGTTCCCCTTCCTATATTTTTCTTTGTGGTTTGTAGTCTTAGTGAAAAAATAAAAATACCCCTCCGGGGGTTTAAAAAAAAATAAATTAAAAAATAAATAAATGAAACTTGTGTTGCTTCAAAAAAGGTTCGAATTCAGCTTATTTATTTATTTATCTTTCAACTTGCCAGCAACAACAGCAGCTGCTTAAGAGTTCTGCATTGTGGCAGGTCTGGCCTAAAAGATCCTGATGGAGCCACTAAGTCATCTCTTTTGATGCAGCCAGGGGTCATTTCCTGCAGGAGCGCACAGGAGCAGAGCTTCGGTAGTAAAGAGCCCAGGGGGCGAGCACATGCAACGAGCCTCACCCCCTGCTCCCAGCAGCCCTCAGTCAGAGCAAGAAGCGGCCAGGTAAGCTGCAGAGCCCCCCTGGCCCCCTGATCCAAAACAGTCCAGTGGCACCTTTAAGACTAGGTTTAATTCAGGTACAAGCTCTCCCTCCTCTGTGAGGACAGATCTGCATGTCCCCCCCCCAATAGCTAGCAATCCAAAACAGTCCAGTGGAGCCTGAGCGGTGGGTGTTGCCTTCTGACACACTTCCGGTGATGTCAGGGGGTGTGGCATGTGCAAACAAGTTGTGCTAATGAGCTCCTGCACCTTTCTTTCTACGAAATGACCCCTGGATGCAGCCATTACTTATTTAGGCCAAATGAGCCTTGTTACAAACCATAGCCAGAAAGATGAAATTGGGCCCGGGGAACAACCCAGACTCCTCCAACTAGAAGAGGGGAACAAGGAAGGAGCGTAGGGTCAACCAAAGTTGTGCATATTTGGTTTTAAATAAGCTTACTTCAGTTTGGTACACTGTTGGTTCAGTACAGAGTCTGTGTTAATCTGGTCTTGTGCTTACATCTTGTGTTCATCATACACAGTTCTGGTTTTGCTGGCATGATCACACTTTCTCTAGGAATGCTTGGCAATTGCTCCCAGTTTCTGTTTTTCTTTCATCTCAATTTCCTTTTCTTTCTTTCTTTTTTTTGATAAATCTCTGCTGAGAACTGCATTTCTCCTTTTCTGTCTGAGTTTTGAAGAGTGAACATCAAGAAGTTCTTCATTTGGATGTATGAATATAGGACATGTCTAATGCTCCCTCTAAGCTGTGGAGTCTTGTGAGCAGAAATTCTACTTTGTGAGCTCCTGGCATTAAAATGTGTGAGCCGGAGGCTAAAAAACTGTGCGCTAGCTCACACTAACTCAGCTTAGAGGGAACATTGGACATGTCTAGGGAAATAGGAACAATTTGAGAGCATCTTATTTTTTTAGCCAGATGACTGTCTCCTTTGTTATCCAAACATTGGTTTGTCTTTTTTTTTTTTTAAGTTCATTTTGAAGAATTTGAAGATGTTGATATGAAATACCACCTTCCTTGGTCATTTCAAATTAATAAAATAAAATAATTTCTTAAAATGAAGATAAGAACATAAGAGAAGCCCGGCAGGAGATCAATCTGCTATAATTACCAGGCTGGGAGAGATACAGAAGAGACTGATTGAAGTCACCCAAAAATTTTCATTGGAAGTGAGCAAAGGGACAATGGATATCAGAAAGAATAAGGAACCTGCTCCCATTAGAGGCTACAACGAGGCAATCCTCACCGCTATAGTAGGATCACCAACAAGAAATGAATCAAAAGAATTAGAGGGAATCACTGGGACCAACAGCACCTTGGAAAATAACCCTTACATTAGAAATCCTGATACCAAACGAGATAATCAGTGCGCCCAGGGAACTAGAAACCCTCCCCCTGTTTCCCCCCCCCCCCAGCACCAAGAATACAGGGCATCACTTGCCCCAGACTGAGAGTTCCTATCTATACCTTGTGACTAATAGCTACCGATGGACCTCTGCTCCGTATGTTTATCCGGTTCCCTCTTGAAGCTGTCCATGTTTGTAGCCGCCACCACCTCCTGTGGCAGTGAATTCCATATTTTAATCACTCTTTGGGTGAAGAAGTACTTCCTTTTATCTGTTCTAACCTGACTGCTTAGCAATTTCATGGAGTGCCCACGAGTTCTTGTATTGTGAGAAAGGGAGAAAAGTACTTCTTTCTCGACCTACTCTATCCCTTGCATAATCTTATAAACTTCGATCACTTTACCCCTCAGCCGTCGTTTCTCCAAGCTAAAGAGCCCCAAGCGCTTTAACCCTTCTTCATAGGGAAAGTTTTCCAACCCTTCTATCATTCTAGTTGCCCTTTTCTGCACTTTTCCCAATGCTATAATATCCTTTTTGAGGTGTGGTGACCACTGTACACAGTACTCCAAATGAGTCATTGAGTTATCTACTACGAATCCAAGATCTCTCTCTTGGTCAGTCTCTGCCAGTTCAGACCCCATCAACGTGTATTTATAGTTAGGATTTTTGGCCCCAATGTGCATCACTTTGCACTTGGCCACACTGAACCCCATTTGCCACGTTGACGCCCACTCACCCATCCTCGACAGATCTCTTTGGAGTGCCTCACAATCCTCCCTGGTTCTCACCCCTCTTAACAACTTCATGTCATCCACAAATTTAGCCACTTCACTGCTTACTCCCAGCTCCAAATCGTTAATACACAAGTTAAAAAGCATCGGACCGAGTACTGATCCCTGCGGTACCCCACTGCTTACCACCCTCCACTGAGAAAGTTGCCCATTTATACTCATTATCTGTTTCCTATTAATCAGCCAATGTTAATCATGAGAACCACATGATTAAAAATCATAGTTGAATCCTTGAACTACATATTTGGTTGAGTTACGTGTATGTGATTCCAGTCTTATTCTTTTAAAACATATAAATTACCTTTTCTAATATGTTAAAATTATTATTTTTTGCCCTTCACCTACACCACTGTTCTCCATTGTATGGCACAGAAGTGGGTATATTTCATCAAACTTATTCCTTGTCACCAGGGGTCATTTGGTAGAAAAAGAGGTGCAGGAGCTCATTAGAATAACTCATTAGCATAACTTATTTGCATATGCCACATCCTCTGACATCACCGGAAGTGTGTCAGAAAGCAACACCCACCACTCAGGCTCCACTCCAAAAATCTCCAGGTATTTCCCAACTCAGAGCTGGCGAGCTCTTCAGAAGACCAAAGCTGTTGTGACATAGTAGAAGATGCAGCCTCTCATGAAGGGCCTTGTACATGGTAACCAGTACCTTGAATGTACCCAGCAACTGATGCAGGATAGGTTATTCTAGAATGAACAAAAATGAAGCTGCCTTATACTGAATCAGACCCTAGGTCCCTCAAGGTCAGTACCGTGAACTCAGACTGGCAGCAGCTTTCTAGAGTCTCAGGGTGAGGTCTTTCACATCACCTACTACTGCCTGGTCCTTTTAACTGGGGATGTCAGGGATTGAACGTGGAACCTTCTGCATGACAAGCAGAAGTTTTTCCAGTGAGCCACAGCCCCTCTGCAGGTGTGACATGTATTTCCTGCCTTGCACCCACTAGTAATTGGTCTGCAGGTTTTTGTATCAACTGAAGTACAGTTGGTCAGCTTTTCCTCAGTAATCCCAATATTTTGTTTGAGTTTTAATTATGGTAATTTAATCACAAGGACAGAAATAGCTACAACAAAATACAGAGCTCGGAAGAATCTTTGAATATTGTAAAAAGTATCCCAAAACATAACAGCCAGTAATATCTGGGGTGGGGATGAGGTGGCACACTCCCCAACAGTTTTAATCTCTGAACAGCAAGTTCTTTTACTTAGGCTTCCTCCCCCACCCCTAATAAAGCACATGGTAAGATGCCCAGATATTTTTAGGGCTTCTATACAAATAATACAATACCTCTTCTAATAATATATAGTTCAGTGAGACAAATGGACCATAAATGACAAATAAGCTCATACCTGGAATAAAACTTTGTTGGTCTTAAAGCTGCCACTGAACTCAAACTTTGTTCAATCAATCAATCAATCAATCAAATAATAACTTATTTTACACAGATCCAAACATAAACTCAATTTAATGCCTGTAGAGTGTACTCATCTGTTTTTCCTTTCAAGTGGCTGAGTATTCCAGAGGATCAAAACCACAAAATTATCAGATGCTGCTGCTTTATAAAACACTAGCAGTAAAGCCCTTTGTGAAAGCAATACAACGGGATCTAGAAAGATGTGATTTGTAACAAATACATAGGCTGGAAGGAGGTAAAGTACCTCCTGGAGATTTGGG
>NW_015163622.1:73977-77545 GCF_001447785.1 Gekko japonicus
ACCTGGAGGTTTGGGGGGTGGGTTCTGTAGAGGGCAGCATTGGGCGGGGGGGCGGAAGGACTCAGCAGGTATAATGTCATAGGGTCTACCCTCCAAAGCATCCATTTTCTCCAGGGGAACTGATCTCTGTCATCTGGAGATCAATTGTAACAGTGGGAGATCTCCAGGTCCCACCTGGAGATTGGCAACCCTAGGGGAAAGTCAGCTGCACAGCAGGGGGTTGAAGAGAATGGTTTGATGGCTGCTGGGCCAAGATTGGCAACAATAGTTCCCCAGGAGCCCCATCGTAAATGCACCAAACAATTCCTAAAGATTTTCCAAAACACTACTCTGTTGATAAATTGCAACACTTTGAATTAGCACCAAAGCTTTAAGAGCTCTCCAGCTGTCACCTGGAGACTGGCAACAGCTTGTCTGGAGTGTGGGCAGTACGGCATTGTATCTGTCTGAGGTCCCCCTCTTCCTCCTTCTCCTCAGACCCCAGCCTCAGCAGGCTTCAACGCTATGTCCTTTCCAGGCAACCATCAGCCAACCTTTATCTGCCTGTCTGTCTTAAGTTTTACAACCCCCCCCCACAGCCTCTGCCTAGGGAAAGGGCAGTCTTTCCCTGCAGTGGGAACCAAAGCAGCTGTCATCAGTATCCTCTCCCCCGTATGATCCGCACAACTACCCTATGAGGTATGTTATAGTTGAAAGTGTGTGAATGGTCCATAGTCCCCCAGGCAGCTTTTAAAACATGAACCTGGGACCTGCACACCATCTGTGGCAGTAATGGGGTGACTGCTGGCACCTTTTGCCTTGAGGTATTCTGCTTGTGGTGTGATCTGTCTTCTTTGTGGTGTGGCGTGATTGTGTTATTGGGTTTGTTTCTTTTAAAGGGGAAGTAATGTGTTGTGAGTGAGGACATATGTTACCTCAGAATACAGTAGTTCCCATATGCAACTGAAAATTCCAACTGCCTTGCCGGGGGGGGGGGAGTTTGAGGTGTGGAATGGAGTGAAGTCCAATCAGCTTCCACATGCAAAAGACCTGGAAACGCTGGGCGGGACTGCACAAAGCAGCCAGTCAACCCAGCCAGCGTCTTCTGACTGACAGTTCTTGTGGCCAAACACTAAAGGTGTGCATTTTGGAATGTTGGAGCCCACTATGGCTTTATATATAAGGGAGAGATTACTGAAACCCTGTAAGGATTTCACAGAATTAGTTATTGATACTTCAGCATAATTAATTCAAAACACTGTATGAGCTAGGGATGGGTTGTTGTTTTTTTATATATGTTCCAGCCTTCAGTGGTGGAAATAAATATATAAAACATTTCCTTTGCAAGCAAATTAACACAAATTGTTTGTCAGCCCTAAGAAGGAAAGGAAAAAAATAATCAACTGTGGTGGAAAAACACAAGAGCACAATGATCAGATATAAGAAATGACTCTCTTACTCTAGCTGATCAGAAGACTGAAGGTCCACCAAATCAGTCCCAGGCTGCAGCAACTCCTCTCTGCTCTGTCCCTGAGGGGGTGACCCTGTGCTTTGTGGGATGAGAGTCACGGAGGGAGCCGCTGGCTGGGAAGGCCTCCGGAGTGCTTTGGCCAGGCTGGTCAGTGGTGAGGGGCCTGCAAACACACCCTGCCTCAGAGGCATGGTGAAAAAAATACATGCCCACTTCGGAGCATGCAAGGCCCACCTGGGGCCAGGCAGGCTAGCTTCCTGGCGGCAGTGGCGACTGAGGGTAAAGGGAGGTGCATCCCCCCATACCACAGCCCCAAGTCTCTGCAGTGTGAGCTGGGGGCTGGGGAGTGAAACTACCCCAGCGGCCGGCCCCCCTGCCCACCCTCCAGCTTGCCTGGATGGCTGACGCCGCCGTCAGCTGTACTGTTGCTCGCCTGCCTGGCCCCCAGGGCCAGTAGCCAGCCCTGGATTGCTTCCTGGCAGCACCAACACAGCAAGGAAAAGCCTGCTGCTGTCCCCCCCCGGCTCCGACTGATCCTCCAAAGTGCAGCAACCAGGGGAAGAAAGGATGGGCCATCCACCACCTTGAAGCATGGATGGCCGGCTGCATTGACTTGCCACCCACCTGGCCCGAGCCCAGGGGCCAGCCGAGGACAGTTTGGTGGTGGTGGGCGGCAAGGAGAAGCCCACTGCTGCATCCCCTCCCCACTCCATGGCTTTCACTGAGCTGTGCACTGGCGGGGAGGGGGGGAATCGGTGTTCTAGCACAGGCAGTTAGGAGGAAGGGTGAGCTGTGTCTTCCAATGAGCGCCAAGTCCTCCAATGAGCGCCAAGTCCTCCAACGAGCACTAAGTCCTCCAGCAGCTTTTGCTCTAGCCTTCTCCTCTATGGAGGAATTCCTAGAGTGGTGCCTCGTGCTGCCATTCCCCCCCCCACTCAATTCTTGCAAATCGAGGGAGGGCTCGTAAAAGCGGGCATTTCCCCGCCCGGGAGGGCTGTCAAGCCTAGTTGCCATGCCGCCTCCGCCTCCATATGTGTCTACTCCTGATACTCCTGGAACGGCAATTCCTGCTCATTTCGGCTCAAAATGACCCCTGCTTGTCACACACACGTTAGTGTTCCACATGTTAGAGGAAACACTGTCTGTGCCTCAGAGTCAGCTGCCTTTGATTCTCTGACAAGTATACTTGTCTGATGCTCTACTTCATATATATGTGTGTGTGTTTTTACAATAGTACTTTACATGTTTAGATGTACACCAAAAAAGTAACATGAGAAGAAGACTTCTTGTTGCAACTTTCATTAAATGTTCTTAATAAGTGTCCAAAGAAATACAGCTCTGATAGCTCACAAACTGTAGAGTCCACCAGGTTGAAAATGTTACATTAAATAAGCTTAACCCACTCAATTATTTCCCAGCTGTCCACAGCAATAAAACAAGAACTGATGCTAATAAATTTTTGAGCCAAAATGCTTGTCTCATTCTTTCCCTTGTTAACTCACCCTTACAATTTTGAATTCCACATCACTTGCCGGTGGTGAAAGGAGTGTTTGAAATTTGTACAACTACCACAGTAAATTGGAAGATAATGGGAATAAAAAGGTAAATGTATGCATCCCATATTCACATGATTTAACAAAGGATTAAAACCATACAGTTCTAGGTATTGTGGGGCAATAAGCTGTTTATCTGAGATGTAGGGATTGTACATTAATATGTATGGACTAGAGGTTTAATAATTGTATTCTCTCTCCAGAGGGTTCTGGGAGTCACATGCTAAGTCACTTTCAATAGCTGGAAAACACCCTCACTATTAATATTCCATGTCAGCTGTTGTGTAATGAGTTGCCTTATATTGAAAATGAACATGCTTAGAGGGACCCTTCCTTCCTTCCCATTGTGAGCTCCATACTGCAGTGGTTTACCAAGGTGGGGGGGTGCAGTCTGCCCCAGGCACAGCTGGAAGCACTTTAAAAATAAAAGGGAAGATGACTTCCGGTCTGGCTCCCGCGAATGGCAGACGCATCCTCGGGTCGCTCCCGAGGGCGTCTCGCCCGCCCGCGGTCGAGGGGGGAATCCGCGCAAGCGGAGACCCAGACAAGCCCCAGAAAGAGGGGC